>NW_008335006.1:765254-774787 GCF_000622305.1 Nannospalax galili | reverse complement strand
TAATATATTTATTGCTTACTTATTTTTATATGTATGTTTTTAAAAATATATCATTTCTTGTTTTATTTTATGTATATGTGTGTATTGCCTGTATTGAAGATTCCCAAGAGGTATTTCTCTCAAAGGCATTGAATATTATTATCTTTAATAGAAAAGTTTATACGCAAGAAAATTTTGTCTGAGAATCCTTCTAGATCTAAGGTGAATAGATCTCTCTGCAAGTCCTATAGTTCCCTCTAATCAGCATGAAGCTTAAGCTGGCAGTAAAAACTCTTATCTGCTAAAGGTCTACCTCTCACTGGAGACAAGTGATCCCTGTTGCATCAGTTCTTTGAGGTACCATATGGGTTCTTCTGTAAGAATTCTTTGGTGGTAGTCAACCATTTTAAGGCAGAAAAGAGCTTCTTGGCAGAGCACCTCAATAATAAAAGAAAAGCTTAAGGATCCAGGCCTTGGAAAGGGCAGGAGTAAAAGCAACTCCAGGGGTAGATACTCACTTCAGAATGGTGTCCATTAGGACAAGCGTTTGACAGTCAAAACACTGCCCATCACCTCCATTGGTATTTATCTGTTTTCCGTGGAGATTCATTCCTTCCTTCATTCACTTATTTGTTTATTCATGCTTACTATATGTCAGGCACTAATTAAGCTAATACCTAATAATAAAAAATGAGTAAAAAAAGATAGCAAAAATTATAATGAAGCATGTGATAAATGATTTAAATGATTGAGAATACATAAAATATGAGAATACATAAAAAAGACATACTCCACGTTTCTTCAAAACATGTTATATAAACATTATGGTTAGTGATTGTTATCACAAACCTTTTGATAACTCTACTGGGAAAATTGCTTTTCTGAGCTAAGTTGTTTCAAAAAAAATTTAAAGTATAATTCCTCCTTGACCGGATTGTGTTTAATATAAGATAGTTTTCCCAATGGTTCTTGAGTGTATCAGCTGCTGAAAGTGAAGGTGATATAACAGTCTGACTATTGGTCTTGAGATTTATTTGTACTTTAAGGAACCATGTTATTATTTTATAGCCACTCATTTTTATGTCTTTTATTTCCTCAAGACATGTAATTATTTGACTGGTTTTGACTAAGGACTAAGACCTAGACCAAAGTATTCTACTTTTATAATAAGGAGAGCATATCACTGTATTTTACTTATTCATTTTTTTTTTTAGATCTGTTCTCACTATATTGCTTAGGCTAGCTGGAAGCCCTGCACTCAAACCATCATCTTCTCTTAGGTTCCTTAATATCAGGGACTACAGACATAGACCATGGTGCCTGTTTTTCACTGAATATTAAAGGTCGTAAGAGACAATACTTCCCTAGAGAACTCTCTCTTAGAAACCAAATCACATCAGAAGACAGACAATAACTTGATGTAAAGTCTATAAAAGTATATTGAAGTATGATGTGATTAAAACAATCATTTGTATTTCAAGGTACATAAAAAATTACAAATAAAATATCCAGTTGGAGGAAAACGTTTACAAATTTAAAAACCAATACTCTGTGTTAATGCATAATTATTTCTTAGGAAAACAGACTTTTTGAGGTTCTGAGGATCGAACCCAATCCATTAACTGTGCTGGAGAAGCATTTCACTCCTAAATCCTAAAGAGAATTTTTTACAATGTAAATGTGCTTTGATGATGTGCTTAATTCCTTCACTTCTCTACTTTGTGATGGCACGGATTGTTTTCCTTTCCTGGAGTTACTTTCTCCAGCGTTCTTTCTTCTAATCTTGAACCTCCTGTTCACTAATGCCCACTTCTTTAGCCTGCAATCACACAAGGACCTTTCTTCATGCTAAGGAATTTCTAGTTGTTCTCCTTGGGACTTAACTTTTCTTCTTCCTTTGTGTAAGAATTTACTAAGCTGGGCTGTCTTATCATGCTTTACTAGATGGCTTGAATACTTTTTAAGTGTGAGAACTCAAATTCTGCCATTGATTTTTCAGCCCATTTTTCAAAATAAATGTGAAATTTGTTTTCATAAGAAATATCTATGCATTTATACAGGGTATTCATTTTTAAATTCCAATTGAAGAAATTTTGTTTGGTTTTTGTTTTGAGGTTCTGGGGATCAAACCCAAACCCTAAGCACTCTACCACTAAGCTATATTCCCCAGTCCTGAAGAATTATTTTTTAAATTATAAGAGTGATGAACAAATAAACTTTTTTCATATGAAATGTATTTGCTGATTTTCTGTCTTAGGATTAAAAAAAAAATCTACTTTGGTGCTGAGTAGGATTCATTAACATAGTTTTAGAGCGTTGGGTAATCAACACCCCTAGTTCTATCAGCTGCAATTTGAACTGTTCTTTTTGTTTTTTGAATTTTTTGTTGTTGTTTGTTTTGTTTTGTTGGACAGGTTCTTACTGTGTAGCCCTAGCTACCTAGAACTCATTATGTGGACCAGGCTGGCCTCAAACTCACAGAGATAGACCTACCTGCCTCTGCCTCTCAAGTGCTGAGTTAAAGATGTGTGCTACCACTCTCAGCATTGTAATTTAGACTTTTAATATCTATTCATCTACCTGAATATATATGGGAGTGTTAGTGTGAGGATTGGAGTTAATGTATGTAAAATACCTAAACATACTATTGGTTCATAATGGGTGCTCAACGTGACAAAGGGAAAGGAATGTATAGCTAAACTTACCACCAATCAGAACTCACCACTTCTGAATTTATGTCTGTCTAGTCAGTTGGCTGTACTAGAGAATGGAGAATGTTAAAACTTTCTTTTATTCTTTTAGATTCTCTTAGGAACCATGCTTGCCTGACAGGGTGGTTAGTAGACAATATTATTTTTCTGCTCTTAAGAACCAAAGTTTGGAGAAGGAACAATGTCCTTTATGTTCTTGGAAAATATTTACAGCAACAGTAGTAATAACAATATTTTCTCGTCACCAAGAACTCCTGTAACCTCTTTCCAAGAGTTTTATTATTGAATCTTCATAATTCTATAATTATTACTAGCTTTCACTTATAGACATTTTATGGAGGCAAAGACATTAAGAAATTCACCCAAGGTCAACCAGCCCACAGGCAAATGAAACAACATTGAAACTCAGGAGCGTGGTTGCAGAGAATGTGCCACTACCCCCTTCATTTGACAGGGCATTCTGTGTGACTTTCCTTATCTGAATGAGGTAAATGGGTGATGTAGGCATCTTTATGGAACATCATACTTTGATTGAAACTGTAAAAATTATTCCCAAGAAATAAATTCCTTCTATTCTAATTGTATACCTGTTAAACATTTTATAATTCTAATTAATATTAAAGGAAATTTGTATTTTTATGAATCATACCTAAAATATAATATATATGATATTATTTCTTATTCAAATTTTTGTTATGTTTGTGTGTGTGTCCCATGACATGGATGGAGGTCAGAGGACAACTTGTATGAATCAGCTCTCTCCTTCTACCATGTGGGTCCCAGGGATCAAACTCAACTTGTCAGACTTTGCAGCAAGTGCCCTTACCTGCTGAGCCATATTACAAGCCCATGACAATCTACTTAATTATGAAAGATTTTTGGACAGTTTAAAAGCAGCTTGCATAATCCACTGAATGAAGAGAGCTTATCTGGATATGTTTGGGGAAATTTTAAAAAATACTGAGTTCAATGCCCATCTTTATTATTAGTTATTTTTTAGATCTATTTACCATTTCAATAGAAATATCTTCTCTCAAAGTAGTATTTCATTTCTAATAAATATGGAACTTAAATCGACATGTTGTATGTGCCAACATTTTAATTAATTTTTATTAAACATTTTAATATAAAATGTTTACATGATTAAGCTGGGTGTGGTGGTGCATGACCTTTAATCCCAGCACTTGGGAGGCAGAGGCAGGCAGATCCCTGCAGCTGGAGCTACAGGGAGTCCCTGTCTCAAAAAAAAAAAAAAAATGTTTACATGATTTCACAGATTCCATCTAGTTTTAAATTTTTATTTGTTTATTTTGTGCTTGTGTGTTTGTTCATATAGACATGTGCATACCAGCAGTATATGTGGAAGCCAGAGGACCACTCTAGGGAGTCAGTTCTCTCCTGCCACTTTGTGAGCTATGGAAATTGAGCTCAGGTCATTAGACCTGAGGGCAAACACCTTTATCCACTGAGCCATCTTGATGCTGTCCTCACTCCTCTCTAGTTTTTTCATGGCAAAAGATTTGTAGGTTTTAGAAGTCTAGAATTCAACCTTTGGAAGCTATTTTCTTCCATTTCTTTTTGTATACAGCTCGAAGGAAGAACACTAACCCAGCATATGTAGAAGACGTCCAGCAATACAAGGTATGTCTATCCATGTTTAGCAATAAACATTTTTGTAGATTTTCAACTGCTTTATAGATTATCAAAGTTTATCAATATTGTTTATAGATCGCCAAAGGGGAAAAAAAGATGCTGAAGCATTAGTTAGCTCAGTGACTGCACCTTTGGCTTAAGACACTTTGGAAAATTGCATGAGAATACTCTGAAACAAAATTAAGTAAATGTAGCATGCCTGGGCACACTCATGTTTTATAAGCCATTTCCTTTCTCTGCATCCTCATGGAGCCTGGAACTTATCAACCATGTCAATTTTTTTTTTCTGATTTAAGCACAGTTCAAGAATTAAAGTTGTCAGTCTACTTATTCAAATTTTACATTGTGGGCGATTGCTCTTCATCTGGTACTTGAGTTGTGGCCAGTAAGAAGAGCCAGTGTTCCTGTTTTAATCTTAGCAGCCCACAGTCAACTTTCCATACAAGCCAATTTAGAAGTATATCTGTCTTTGGTTTTTAAATCCCTTCTTACATTACCCTATCTATATATTTCTTTTAGATAGCAAAGGGCGAAATTTTCCTAATTCTGTTTTTTGCTATGTGAAGCTGGGAGAGGAGAATGTTTTTTAAAATTCTCTTATAAAACTTTGTTTATAATATCTTATGGATTATATAATCTATAGACGAAAAGAAGCTAACTACATTTTTTCTTTCTATAGAAACCAAGATATAGTTCTAATAATCACACTGAATTTGTTCATGACAAAAATTCTAATAGACAGAATCCAAGACATGTAGAAATCAATAAAGGAAGCAAAGATTTACTTACAAATATAGAAGGTATATATGAACATTACCAGAAAGATTTCAGGATCACAAAATTTCACAAGCCCAAGCATAAACAATCAACTGTTGACCAAATGCACTCTATAGGACTCAGAAAAGACAAGCTCCACAGTGTCAGAGATAACAGAACTAGCGTGTCTGAAAGAAAAGGACGAGGAAACATGCAGCACAGGTGGACTCAAGTAGATGACAGAGTTTGCAGTTTAAGTCAGGAAATAGCTATTTCTTCTTCCAGGAGAATGAATACATTGGCTACTCATGAACAGCATACTCTCCAAACCCTGGATGACCTTCCAGAAGAGTCATGTGAATTTTCTACCCCAACTCTGTCAAGTTTGAAAAATGGATTTGATGGCAATAATGAGGCTTGTTTAGCTTCCGAAGAGTCACGTACCCATAACCTGGATTTATCAAGCAGTCAGGAAGTCCAGTGCTTAGAATTAGAATCCATTGATCAAACTAAAGCTGCTTCCTTCTCTGGACTTTCATTATATAAAGAAATTAAATTTCCAGTTGTTACCAAAGATCAGCAGCCCCCCACCAACCAAGAACAATGCAGTAACCCTTGTCAGTTCCCTGAAAACTATAGCTCAGATAACAAAGGCAAGAACATTAATGAATGGGAAAATTCTTTTGTATTGTTTATAAAGGGACATGTTGATAATGATGGTGCTCACTGCACCTCTGAGATGTCTATAACATCAAAAATAGAGATACATTCTGTAGAGTACACAAGTCACTGCAATAATGAAGAGACTAGAACAAATAGAGAAGAAATGGATACTCTACAATGTTCATCTTCTGAAATGTGTATTTCACGGGAAAATGACTTAAAAACAGGGAGCCCAATTCTACTTCAACAACAGAAAGCTATTAGTTTTTGTGATTCAGATAATACGTTCATTTCTGAACAACATGTTGCAAATTGTGAACAGTACATATATGAAACTTCTTTTGATCACTCACACACCAATACTGACCAAACTTTCCTGCCTTGTACAAGACTGCCTTTAACACATGAAATTTCAAAGTTGACTAGTCAAGTGGAGCTATTAGAAAAATCTCAAGATAATGCCCCCAAAGAACCAACTCCTTTAATAAATCAAACGGATACAGACAATGTGGAAAACAAACAAGACAATGAAAGGAATCACACTATGAAAGGCCAAACACCAAGTTCTTCAAATAGCCCTTTCCCCACAGTTGTTCATTCTCAAGTAACAGAAACAACTAAAGTGGAAAAGAGGAGAGAAGACCTTCCAGAGAATGAAACCATGTGTAATATAGACTTTCATTCCACTGGCAGTATGAAGAAAAAATTGGCCAACATCTCACAACTTAATCAAAGAGAAGAGAAGGAAATTTACCACAAGTCAGGTATTGCTGTTATTTCTCGATTTGTACATGTTTTCTATAGATTTCCTTTTTTTGGTAGAAATTTACATTGAATTCTACTTAACCTGTGCCCAAACTGACAAGGATAAGGCTGTCATATAGGCTCTGATTTTAGAAGCTGAGAGGTCCATTAGTTAAGCATTGGGACTTACTTTGAAATTAAGAAGCTTATGCTCTACCAACTGAGCTAGCCAGACATCCCAAGTTTTACTTTAAAAGTTGGACTGTTATTATCAAAGATGGCTGTTAAACTGATATTGACAGAAGCTGATGAACAGTATGTGTATCAGTTTTTATATTTCTTTTTAATATAGCACATATTTAGTATCCAGAAACCTAACATGATTTTCATAGCAGAAAATTGTTCACTCTACTGATTTCAACTGTTCATTGCATTTCCATTAGAATTGCAACGAATAAAATTGGTTTGTTATATAAAAACATTTTAAAAGCTCTTAAACAGTTCTGCTTGAAGCAGAAATTCTGAAAGAACAGCACTCTTATTTTCTTGTTCTATAACCAGTAACAAGACCTATAATACTAATGACATAAAATGCTTATGTTTCAGAGGAACTAACTAATACCAGAAAAAATGAAAGCGCTGTAAGAAACTGTAAGGAGAAAAAAGAAAAAATAGATTCAGAAATTCACATGCCTCCTAATTCCCAAGAGCACAGAAAAGATCAGAATTTCAAAAAAAGCAAAAAGTTCTTGAAAGCTGCCTGCAGCCAAGGTTTGTATAATTGTTTAGGTAAAAGCTTTATAGATAAAACTGATTACTCTACTTCAAATAATTCCTAAACATTTTAATTATACTGGTTTTAATTTTTTGCAACTTGGAAATAGTCACTGAAGTTATAAGATTATTTTAGATGTCACTGCTGATAAAGCACATTTGAGAACCCAGTAGTCTTCTGATTTCATCATATTTCTGACAAGGATGACTTTCAGTTTGTTATGTTAGAAGAGACATCAAGAATACTCAGTGGGAGGGTTATGGTTCTGTAATGTCTCACATTCTTTGACAAATCCATTTAGCCTTTTTAACATAAGGAATGTTAAAGAAGTATGAGCATTAACTTAATGTTTTCACATGAATCAACTGTATGTATTTGGCCATATGGATAAGCCAACTCTCCTTTAATGGTTACAGAGTTAGTTCTGTGATGAACAATAACATGGACCTCCCAGTTTAAACATTAAACAATGAAAAGTCATTTTGTAAATTGTCTGTTAAGAGGGAGGAAAGTGTTGGACAGAGTATTCTATGTGTGACCCTTCCTTTATTTTTCCTCTCTATATAAATTGAAGACCTTTTATACATACTTCCTAACAGTAGATTGACTAATGACCCCCCTCATATGTCTGCTACCTAATCTCTGGGACTTATGAATAACACTTTCTATGATAAAAGTTCAAGTATTATTACCTTCTTTGGAAAAAGAATATTTACATAAATAATCAAATTAAGGACTTTGAAGTGAGATTATTCTGAGTTAGATGAGCCCTAACTCTAAGTTTCTTTATAAGAGAAAGTTAGAGGGGAATTTGAGAGATACATGATAGAGTTTATGTAGCCACAAGCTAAGGAGCCAAAGAATGCCAACAGCCAACTGAAGCTGGAAGAGGCAGGGAAGACGTCTACTCTAGAGCTTCAGTATGTGCTGCCCTGCTAATACCTGATTTTAGATTTCAGGTCTCCAGCTATCCTTGTGATAGCTGCAACAACAAACCAATATACTTTCCTAGTAGCACTTAATATATATATTTTTTAATTTTTACAAAAATTTTATTGACAATTTCATACATGCATATAAGGTGTTTAGATCAAATCCATGCCCACTCCTTCCCTGCCAACATTCCCCCCTCTGAAAAGGTAACCCTAAAATCTTCTTTGTTGTTGTTGTTTCTTTGTTTTATTTGCTTGGATTTAAAAAAAATTATTTATTTATTTTTACACCCACTTCCCAGATAGCACCCTCCCATAGCCTTCCTCCTCTCACTAGAGCCCTTATACTCTGATATCCCTGCTACTGTCTGCTGTGTTGTCGGCACCCGCAGCCGTTCCCCACTACTTGCCCTTCTGGTGAATCTAGTCAGCCTATCTAGAGGTCTTTGTTTTAGGAGGGTCAGCTGTTCTTCATCTAGCGATAATCATTTGTCAATATTCCTTTGGATAAGATTGGGGTCTACTGTTCATTTTCCCAGTTCTATGCTGGGTTACCATCTGGGAATCCCTTTGGCCCCTCTGGCCAACAACTCAAAAGAAGGTATCGCCTGTCTGGCATTGTTGCTTGTTATGTAGGCTTTAGGTATACATATGGACTCTTATGAAATTATACTGGCCCCTTTAATCTTTGGTTATACTTTCCTCTTGGGTGTTTAAGGCCATACAGTTGGTCCAGATAAACTGATTTATTTTTACTCTTAAGGTCGTTTGAAGATCTGTTCCTCAGGGGTCATATGGGCTTGGGAGGAGCCCCTGGGTCCTTACTTTCACCAGTTCTGCCTATGTGAAGATAAGTCAAAGGTCCTGCTCGACCATGGTTGGCTTCTCTTGGAGGCATGAAGGAAATGATTCCTCTGTGTTGATCCTCCTCTTTATACACTGGACACTGGTTCAAGTCCATCTGGTGGGGTCTCCTCAGCCTCCTTGATCAAGAAGACAGGTGACCCAACACCATTATAGGACATTTTGAGAGATGCTCATAGTCCGCTGCAACTAGTCAACCTAGGAGGGCAAGGAGCAAAAACTGTCCTTTATGTCCCTCTGACCAAATTATTATAGGCCTCAAAGTATATCTGTTAAACACCCAAGAAGGTTATTTCCACCAGTCTGGTATTTTTACCTTACTGTGTGTCATGTAGATAAATCTTGGGCAAAGACCAGTTGTTCTCAGATAAACCTTACCTAGACATATATTTCTTGATCTGCTATGTATAATTTGTCCATAGGTTGTAGGAGTAAAATGTTTCCCTCTGGTTTTCA
>NW_008335006.1:755347-760371 GCF_000622305.1 Nannospalax galili | reverse complement strand
TGGGTGAGAAGGATCAGGAAGCAGTATTGGTTCCCCAGGTGTCTGGGGCCCCAAGACTAGGAATGGCGCAGGGCCCAAACTAGGAGTATAGAACGGCAGGAGGGATGGAAGGGTGAATGTGTCTTAGGGAGTCCCGGCGCAAGAGTTGCATTCAGGTTTGTTTTTTAAATAGATGCTCACTATTGTAGCCCATGGCCTGGAACTTGAGATTCTGCTGCCTCAGCTGCTGACTGTGTGCTGGGATTTCACCTGGCCTGAAAAACAGTTTTCATAATATCACAATTTGGTCGTGTTAAGAAAAGTTTTATTCCATTGTTAAAGGACTGAGGAGAGTGAGATTGAGTATGGAACTGAAACAAGTTTGCGTTTTAATCAAGTGTGTGTTGGTTTAATCAGTTGCTAGAATGAGTGCTCTACTGTCATGTTTCTCAAGTTAGGATTGTAAACAAAAGCAGCAGTGTTCCATGCATTTAGTGTAGCACATCCAGCTTAGACTATTTTGAGGAAGTTGGTCTGTATTTCCTAAGATCCTTTTATAATAATCAGAATTGGTCAGAAAAGAAAACTGTTTTGCTTAATAAATTTACAGAAGTGAATACTGCTCGGATCCATAAGAGGAATGCCAAAGGGGAAAGCCAGCTTCATTTAGCTTCCAGAAGAGGAAATCTGTCCCTAGTGAAAAGTCTAATAGAATCTGGAGCAGATGTGAATCTAAAAGATAACGCAGGTTTGAATTAATTGTTTTTATCATTTGAACTCACTGAAATACTCATTTTTCCCCTTGGCCCTAGTTTTAATACTGACTAGGATATAACTAACTTTGAACTGTATTTTATACCATGTTTTTTTAGATTCCTATTAAGATTTGTCATTGTTGGGGCTGGAGAGATGGCTCATTTGTTAGACTGACTCTTGCAGAGGACCCAGGTTCAGTTTCCAGCACTCACATGGCAGCTAACAACAGTCCTAACTCTAGTTTCAGGGAATCTGACGTCCTCTTCTGTCCTCCTTGGGCATTGCACAACATGGGTGCACATGCATACAGGCAATACACTCATACACATAAAATAAAAATAATAAATGAGAGATTTTTAAAAAAGATTTGTCACTGTGGAAATAATTTTCTCCTTTGAAACAGTTCTTCTATTTGCGGGCATTCAAAGGGGGTATAGAGAGAATGGGGAATAAAGAGAATTAAGCCTTTTTCTTGGAAACCTGAATTCCATTCCCTGACTTTGGAGAAAATACAAATCTCTCTAACTTTCTGACTCTTCTGTTTCCATCTCTCTTTATATTGTTCCTTTCTTATTTTTTTCTTTCTTTCTTATTCTAAACTTGTTCTAAAAATTGATTTTCTGATGTTTTGTTTATACATAAAAGTCTTTCTTAAAGAATTAAAGAAGGCAATGCAAAGGTTGACAGAGTCAAATGCCATTTTAAAGAGAAATATAACATGCAAATATGTGAATATGAAAGCTTCGCATTACAGTACCTGAGTTGAAACAAGCTGAAATGATTAGCATTTACTCTGTTTCCATTATGTCTTACATTCTGTGAGTCTTCTGTTTGGGCATTTGTATCAGCATTATTTATGAAGAGACTACTTTTTTCCAAAATGAAACTTGTACATTTTAAAGCCATACTTTTAATAGTATTTTTTGTCTAATACTTAGGGTATATATGTACATATTTCAGTAGATTAATTCTGCTAATACCAGACCCCTTAAGGAATAAAGATGTTACATGAGTGTTGATTGGTATGGGAAGCAGCTCAATTATTTTTTCTTCTTTCCTTTTTTAGGTTGGACACCACTTCATGAGGCATCTAATAAGGGATTTAGTGATATAATTTTAGAGCTATTGAAATCTGGTGCAAAGGTAAACTCTGAAAATGTAGATGGAATTCTGCCCTTGCATGATGCTGCTGTGGGGAATCATTTAAAGGTACAATCCTTATCAAATTATATTCCTATTACTTTTCTTAGGAAAATGAGTGAAGAAAATGAAGATATTTTAACATGAGAACTAAAGTGATAATTTAAATTAATAAATGATTTTAAAGCCGGTTAAAATTATAAATGAAGATACAGTAATGTATATTAAGAAAATCAATGTATATCAACCATTTTTCCATTGTCTATTACATAATTCATATAGATCAAAAGAAAAGTTTGTATAAATCTAATTTCATTTTTAACTGTATAAGCTAATTTCCACAAGAGTCTAATATTAGTGATAATATATGTGACAGCTAGATACGTTTGTTGTTGAAACAAGATCATTGTCATCAAGGCTAGCCTCAAGCTTACAATGCTTCTGCTTCATTCAGTTTCCTGAGTGCTGGGATCACAGGCATATACCCACAATCACCCCAGGGATTCTTTTTTAATCTACAAGTTCTTTGTAAGTTGTAGGTAATGTGAAATAATTGCTTTTTGGAAGCCGTCTGTCTTTCTTTGCATTCCTCTGTCAGGAAGTATAGTAAGCATACCATAAGAGAGGATCAAAGGCTTGTTGTTTCTCTGGTGCTCTATCTCAAATCTTGATCTTAAAACTCAAGATTTTTTTATTTAGAAAACTTCATTTTTAATGCAATTGACATTAAGATGTTTGCACATGCGTTTCTAATCTCTACATATCAGATTATTTTTCGATAAATGTAGGGAGGAGAAAACTTACTATTACCAAAAGCAACATAGGGCCTGGAGACATGGTCCAGTCATTAAACAAACATGAGGAGCTGAGCTCAATACCCCAAATTCAGTTAAGAAAAAGCCAGGTATTGTGTATGCACTTAATCTCAGTGCTGAGGAGGTAGAGACAGGTACATCTCTGGGGTTTGCCGGCCAGCCAGCCTAGCCTAATCAGCAAGCCGGGATCCCAGTGATAGAGCCTGACTCAAAAGAGGAGGTGTAGAAGATGTCTGAGGAACTCCATACTCACATGCACACATATATACATGTGCACCCACACCTACACTCAAACACACACATATACATACACACATAGACACAAACAAAATCCTTTGGGTCCCTCTTGAATACCTACTTTTATGTCTATATTTTAAGAGTCTAATAACTATAATTTGTAAAATATCCTTGCTATTTTCAGTCTAAGTATAGTCACATATTACTGAATTTATGATTTATAGAGATAAGAGATGTGAACTCATGTTTAAAAATAAGACAAAGGTGGGTAAACTTTTTTTGACCAGGATTCTTTGGATCTTAAGGTATTTAAAATAACAAAGATTTAAAGAGGTATTAAAGATACAGTAGCAAAGATATTTTAAAAGGTGTTTAAAATAGACAAATTCTCAAGGGCATATGGTTTTGAAATGAAAGAAAGAAAACAGAATCATTAAAGTAATGAACTTATTGGTTATTAAACAGGGAAAAGGATAGTTAATGTAAAGTCACTTAAATAAATATCAAAATTTCATAGTGGGGAAATCAGGGTTTTTTTAATGGGAAACCAGCTCATGTTTAATTATGATATTTCAAAATTGTACAAGGTTTTGACATTTGTCCTCCCACCCCACATTTGGTCTTTTAAAATGACAGGAAAACCTGATTTCCAAATTTCATAGTGGGGAAATCAGGTTCTGGTTATCCTGGAAAAAAATATGCCACATTGAAAAAGTTAATTCTCTAATGTATTTGTATTGGAAGTATAAACATCGCCTATACATTTTGAGATTATAATTAGAAAGACTTCTAGAACTTGGTACATAGTGGTGGTTATGGCTAAGATTTATCACATCACTATAGTAAGGATATATGTATGGATCATAAAGAAAAGAACAGGGGGAATGTGGAGGTATCTATGTGGAGGCTGCCTTATGCTCTGTTCCTCTCAAGACTTCACACAAAAATTCTTTTTCCTGAGCAAACAAAGATGTATGAATATATGTGTAATGTTTCTGCTCAGAGAGGCCTATTAGAGCAACTCAATGCCACATATTTTATCATAGGCCATCTGTGTTAGCCAAATTTAAGACTAACATAATCATAAGCTACATTGTAGTTTTTGGGTTTTGGAGGGGTGTGTGTGTGTGTGTGTGTGTGTGTGTGTGTGTGTGTGTATACACTCCAGAGGACAGTAGCATGTGTCTTACTCAATCATTTGCCACGTTTTTGAGACAGTATCTCTCACTGAACCTGGAATTCGCTGATTTAGCTAGACTGTCTGGACAGAAAGCCCTAAGAATCCTTGTATTTTAATTTTTTGAAAATGAAGGTGAAATACAGACTTTTTTGAACAAGCAAGGGCTAAGAGAATTTATTTTCTATATCACTGGATTAAAAAAGTTAAAGTACATAAGGTAGGGAGACCGTTATACTACAAGAATATTTAGTTAGAATGAAGTTCTAAGAGTGATGAATCTAGTTGTTTAAAATTTTTCTCATTTCACAAATCTCTTTAAAAGAAATTACTCGGTGGGATTTGTATATTTAAGTAAAATGAAAGATAACAGTAGCCAGAATAAGTGGGTTTTGAGAAATGAAAATATTCTGTTGTAAAGTTCATATAATATACAAAAAGTGAGTTATTCAAAGATAGATATGACAACTTAAAAAATGTATCTTGAGACTCCTATCCTCAGGCCTCTTGGGGTAAGTCTATAGCGTAGCCCTCCGCGCCTTGAATCCCCAAGCCACATTCACCCTTCCATCTCCCCTGCTGTTCACTACTCCAAGTTTGGGACCTGCGCCATTCCTAGTCTTGCGGCCCCAGACACCTGGGGAACCAATACTGCTTCCTGATCCTTCTCACCCAGACCAACTTAGTACCTTTCTTGGGCCCCAGGAGCACCGCTTCTGGACCTGGCCCTGCCCTCACCTCCCTCTACTTCCCTGGTCCTGCAACACCCGCCAGCCTCCTTCTGGGGCTGACAGCCTCTTTCTGGGGCTCTGAGGCTTACCTTTTCTCTCCCTGATCCTTCGCATCCAGTACAACCAAGCTACTCAATCCACTCCCTGGGAAATCTTGGGGCTTCTTCCCTCCCCATCTGCCTTTGCATC
>NW_008335006.1:752710-753333 GCF_000622305.1 Nannospalax galili | reverse complement strand
AGGGAAAACTTCCAAATTCCTTCTATGAAGCCAGCATCACTCTCATACAAAAGTCTGGTAAAGACACAACCACAAAAGAAAACTATAGACCCATATCCTTAGTGAACATAGATGCAAAAATTCTCAATGAAATACTTGCAAACCGCATACATGTAGACACACATCAAAAGGATCAAGTACCAAGATGAAGTTGGCTTTATTCCAGAGATGCAGGGATGGTTCAATATACTAAGTCAGTAAACGTCATAAATCACATAAATGGGCTCAACGACAAGAACCACATGGTCATCTCAATAGATGCAGAGAAGGCCTTTGACAAAATTCAACATGCTTTTATGTTTAAAGTCCTAAGGAGAATTGGATCAAAAGGATCAAGTACCAAGATGAAGTTGGCTTTATTCCAGAGATGCAGGGATGGTTCAATATACTAAGTCAGTAAACGTCATAAATCACATAAATGGGCTCAACGACAAGAACCACATGGTCATCTCAATAGATGCAGAGAAGGCCTTTGACAAAATTCAACATGCTTTTATGTTTAAAGTCCTAAGGAGAATTGGATTGGAGGGAACATACCTAAACATAATTAAAGCCATATATAACAAACCCACAGCCAAAATCAT
>NW_008335006.1:751044-751426 GCF_000622305.1 Nannospalax galili | reverse complement strand
GTGTCCCTCAACTGATGAGTGGATAATGAAAATGTCGTTCATTTATACAATGGAGTTTATTACTCAGCAGTAAAGAAAGATGAAATCATGAAATTTGCAGGTAAATGGATGGAACTAGAAACTGTTATACTAAGTGAAGTAACACAACCTCAGAAAAAAAATCGACATATGTTCTCCCTCATATGTGGATCCTAGGATAAATACGTATGCAAACAGACATAACTGCAGGAACTAGGACAAGGGTAAGGAAACAGTGAGGTAAAGGAAAAGAAATAACCTGAAGGAGAAGAATAGTAGGTAACAGGCCTTAATAAGGGAGATATGGATAAAAATTGGGTTAGTTTAAGGGAGGGGGGAGGGAAGGGTATATGAGGAACCTAGG
>NW_008335006.1:744659-749445 GCF_000622305.1 Nannospalax galili | reverse complement strand
ACTCATCCAATTTTATGTCTTACAGGGCTTATATTGCATTCAATAATATATAACTATTTTAATTCAACTGTGAACCTAGAAACTTGCACCCGCTTGTAAAAGAGATGTACTGTTGCTCTGGAGTGTGTTACTGAATATGTTAAAGCTGTAATGAAAAGCTTCTAATCTTGTAGTTATTCAAAATTTTAAAAAGTAAAAAAAGAAAAAAAGATTTTGGGATTACCTCTTCAGGGGGAGGAATGTTAGAGGGGAGGAAGTGGGCATGGATTTGCACGTATGTAATATGCATGTATGAAATTCTCAATAAAGTTTTTGTATTAAAAAATAATAAATAAATAAATCACTGGTGCCCGGAAAAAAAAAATGTATCTTGAGACTGGGGGTGTAGCTCAGTAGTAGAGCACTTACCTAGTATTTACAAGGCTCTGGGTTTGATCCCCAGCATGACAATACACAGAAATACACAACACACACACACACCCATGCACACACATGTATGTACACACACATGTGCACATAAATATATATAATACCTTAGAACAATCATGTAGAAAATAACAATGTATAGTTCAGACATTAGAGACCATAACAAACTGTAGATATCCAAAAGAAGTAAAGAAATTAGGCAAAGTATGGACTAGGGTAATGGCTTACTGGGTAAAGGCACTAGCCATACAAACCTGATAACCCTTGTTTGATCCCTGAAACCTATGTAAAAAGCTAGTGTGGTAACTTGCATCCATAATCACAACACTTCTATGATGAGATGGGATGCAGAGAGAGAAAAATCAACAAGGTACAAAGTGAGAACTAACTCACAAAAGTTGTCCTCTAACTTTCACACATGTGCTATGGTAAATATATATAATTCATTTATATAATTGAAAATAGGCAAAATCAAGAAAAATAAGAGATGAGGTTATTAGAAAACAGTGAGAAGGGAGATTTAAAACTAGCCTTAGTCAAGCATAGTGGCACAAGCCTATAATGCCAGAATTTGGGAGATGAAGCAGGAAAATCAAAAGTTCAAGATTATTCTGGGCTACATAGTCAATCTGAGGCCAGCCTGGGCAGCATGAATGAAAACCTGCTTAAAGGCTTTTTTACAAAACTATAAATGAATGAATAAATAAATAAATAAATAAATAAACCCAGCCTTACTAATAATCATTTCCAACGTAAGTCACTATGTTAGTGAGCTTTCTATCACTGTAACAAATACAATAAATTAGAAAGAAGAAACATATATTTTGGCTCATGATTTCAGAGGCTTTACTATATAATTGATTGGCCCTATTGCTTTAGGCCCTTGGTGAGGTAAAAATCATGGCAGGCAGCACACGGTTGAGCAAAGCAATATTGTGTTTTTCACGCAATAGGAAGAGTTTCTATTACCTCTCAGTAGTGCCAAGCTAGGTACCAAGGTTTAACACATGGGCCTTGGAAGACCCAAATTCTAGCTATTGCACCTCTTCAGTGAGACAACAGAGATCCTCAGATGAAGAAGCAAAACCCAACTAAATGTAGCTTGTAAGAAATTCACCTTAAATATAAAGACATGGGGCTAGAGAGAGGGCTCAGCAGTTAAGAAAAACGGCTGCTCTTTCAGAGCACCCAGGTTTGATTCCCAGCACCCACATGGCGGCTAACAGCCATCCATAGCTCCAGTTCCAGGGGATCCGACACCCTCTTTTGACCTCTGCAGCGTTTGATTGACACGGGTACACTTACATACATGCAGACAATACAGTCATACACATAAAATAAAAATAATAAAAATATTTTTAAAATACATATAAATACATGATAGGTTCAAAATACAGGAAAAGATATACTACACAAATGTGACAAAGAAGAGTTCAGAGCAAATGATGTTACCGGGGATAAAGTTCAGACATTTCATAATGGTAAAGGGACCAATTTATGAGGAAGGCATTATAGTTATAAAAGCATTTGACACAATAAATTTCAAGTACGTGAAAAAAAACACTGATAGAATTAAAATGAATATTTAAAAATTTAGTCATAGCTGAAGATTGTAACTCCTTTAGTAAATGATCTTGATATAGAACTTTGAACATTTTCAACCAAGTTATCCATTTGACATTTATTGAAGACATCAACATTTATAAGAGAATATTCATTATTTTCAAGTGCTCATAGACTATTAGACCAATAGACATAAACCATGAAACAAGCTTCAGTAAATTTAAGAGAATTGAAATCAGACAAAGTATATTCTCTAGCCCATGTGGAATGCAAATCTGTATTAGTTACTTTTCTGTTGCTGTGATAAAATATCACCATGACTAAAGAGAAACTTAGAGGAGAAAAAGATTTTGACTTCCAGTTCCAGACGGATAGCGTTTCATCATGCATGGAAGACATGGCAACAATTAGGGAAAGCATGGTGGCAGGAGTAGGAATCTAGGTAATCAAATTTCATCCTCACACAGGAAGCAGAGTAAGTAAGAGAAAAAGGAGAGGCCAGACTATAAACCCTCAAAGACTGCCCCTCCTATAACCCCTCAAAGGCTTCCCCTCCTAATGGCTCCATAACCTTCCCAATGCCGTCAACTGGGGATAAAGTGTTTAAATACATGAGCCTATAGTGGACATTTCTCATTGAAACCCCTACAAAATCTTAATAATAAAAGATGTCTGAAAAAAATCTTCAAATACTTAGGAATTTAACCAAATACTTCTAAATAACCTGTAGTTCACAGAAGAAATCACATAAGAAATCATAAAATATTTTGACTGAGTTAAAATAACACAATATATGAAAATCATGGGATGCAGCTAAAGCAGTTGTGAGTTGGAAATCTAGAACATTTTATCTATCTATCATCCATCCATCTATCTATCTATCTATCTATCTATCTATCATCTATCTATCATCTATCTATCTTCCATCATCTATCAGATAGGACCTCATGTATTCTAGGATGGCCTCAAACTTGCTTATAGCTGAGGATGACCTTGAACTACTGATCCTCCTGCCTTTACCTCCCAAGTACCATCCTGCCTGGCTTACATAGTGTTGGGGATTGAACCTAGAGTTTCATGCATGCTAAGGGAATGTTCAACCAACTGAGCTATATACTCAGATCCATAAAATCTAGAACTTTAAAAATGTCTAAGTGCTTCCATTAGAAAAAAAAAAGAAAGATAAAAAATTAGTGACTTTAGATTCCTCTCTAAGCAACTCAAAAAACACTTGGTGTCTCACATCATTATTCCCAGCACTCAGGAGGCAGAGGCAAGCACATCTCTGAGATCAAGGTCAGCCTGTCTACATAGTGAGTTCCAAGCCAACTGGGCCTATAGGAAGACCCTGCCTCCAAAAAAAAAAAAAAAAAAAAAAAACCCTAAAAATGAAAATAAGAAACTCTAAAAACAAAAAAAGCAAACTAAATAAAGATAAGAGAAATTAGTGAAACACAAAACACACAATAAAATTAGCAAAACGAAAGTTAATTCTCTGAGAAGATTGATAAAATTTATAAGCCTTTTCTTGCCAGATTTTAACTATGACAGATATTAAAAGGTTAGTAAGAAAAAAACTCATTTAATTTTATGTCTTATAGAGTTTATAATGAGTAAAAGATTGTACAAGCGTAACAATTCATCTGTAAACCTAAAAATATACAGCCAATTTTGAAAGAGATGTACCCTAGCTCAGAAAAATGTTATTGAGTAGGTTAATGCTGTTGTAATGAAATGCTTCTTCTAATACACAAAAAAAATAAAAATAATAAAATATTTTAAAATAAATAGGCACATACATTTAACTAGTTTGTAAAAAAAAAATCTTATTTGAATAAACTGAACAACTTAAAATGGGCTATTTCCTTGATGTAAACTTCTAAGCTTACTAACAAAAAATGAAATCAACTTTATAACCCTGTACCTATGAAAAAAATTATAGTCCTCACGATAGAAATTTCAGGTTCAGGTAGCTTAACTTCCTCACTTGGAGGAAGAAGTAAAACCAGCTTTAGTGTGTGACCTCTCCCAGAAAAGCAAACACTTCTCAACTGATTTTATAAGGCTAGCATGATTTTTATCCTAAAACGAGGCAGAGGAGTTACAAGTAAATACAAATACAAGTTAATAACTCAAGAAATATTACACATATTCAGCATACACTGTTGTATATCCAAAGTAATTTTAAGCCATTTTACTATAGAGATATTTACATGTGCATGTTTACTGATGTACTATTCACAGTCAATATAATAAGTCAGTCTAAATGTACATCAACAGACAAATGGATAGAGAAAATGTGGTATATATGCGCAATGGAATTTTATTCGCCCGTAAGAATGAAATTAGGTTGTTTGCAGGGAAACAAATGGAACTGAAAACCATGTTATGTGAAATTTTCCATACCCTAGCAAATATTGCATGTTTTCCCACATATGAAATCTAGATTTAGTGTGTGTGTGTGTGTGTGCATATATGTATACATATAAACACAGGACATAAAAGTGGAAGGGGGATCATGAGGGAAGGGATCATGAGGGGATCATAAGAAGAGATGTACAGGGAGGGAAGAAGAAAGAACAAGGGAGGGTAACAGGAAAGGAAGACAAAATAGCATGTTTTCTCTCATCTGCAGAGTCTAGATTTAACTGTATATACACATGCGTTTGTGCATGTGTGTGTGTGTGTATGTGTATGTGTATGACAAGAGAACAGAAGGGGGACAAGAAACCAGGAAGAGAGGAGGAGAGAGGAAGAAGGGCAGTGGGAAGGATGAGTAAGAACAGGTACAAATTAT
>NW_008335006.1:720961-744562 GCF_000622305.1 Nannospalax galili | reverse complement strand
AGAAAACAACCAGGGTGGGGCTGGAGAGATGGCTCAGCGGTTAAGAGCACTGATTGCTCTTGCAGAGGACCCGGGTTCAATTCCCAGCACATACATGGCAGCTAACCCCCTTCAATAACTCTAGTTCCAGAGGAATCTTATGCCCTCTTCTGACCTCCACAGGTATTGCATGACTTGCATTACATATATGCAGGCAATACACTTGTACGCATAAAATTAAAATAATAAAGTATTTTTTTATCCTTAAATTGGAAAAGTAAATAAAATTCCAAGCCCAATGAGTAATACCTTATCTGAAACTATGATAGATATGCCTAAAAATTAAAACTTGGAGCTGGAGAGATGGCTCAGCAGTTATGAGCACTGGCTGTTCTTGCAGAATCCCAGTACCCATATGTCAGCTAACAACTGTACAGAACTCCAGTTCCAGGGGATCTGATGCCCTCTTCTGACCTCTGTGGGCATTGCATGACACAAGTGCACTGACACACATGCAGGCAAGGCAGTACATTCATATAGTTTATGCTAATAAAAACATGCGAAATTATTAAAATATTACGATGAATCTAGCAATGTACTAAAATATGACTAAATAGAGTTCATCTTAGGAATATAAGATTAGTCTATATTTGAAAGTCAGTATAATTTACCAAATTAACAAATTGAAAATTGAAAAACTATTATTTCAATGCACACAGAAAGGTCTAAGTATTTGGGAAAATATACCATGTTCATGACTTGAAAGACAAAGTTTGCTTATGTGTCAGTTCTAACTAAATTAATATATAGAGTCAATGTAATTTAAAGTTTTAACAGAAAATTGCATAGAAATTAATAAACTAGTCTAAAAATTTATATGAAAATGAAGAGTCCTTGAAATAGCTGAGGCAGTCTTGAAGATGCAATGTTAGAGGCTCTAACACGCCTATAGTATATAGATACTTATTCTATACCTATAGGACTCAAGAAATATGTTGCTAGAATACATCAGACCTGAGTTTCTCAGCCTTAGTGCTACTGACATTTGAGTCTGAATGTTTCTTTGCCTTGGAGTGCTATCCTATACATTAATAGGATATTTAAGAGCATTACTGACCTCTATCTACGCAATGCTAGAAGCATCCACAACTCCCATTTGGACAACCAAAAATGCCTCCAGACATTGATGAATATATCCTACTTTGATGAATATACCCTACCCTGAGAGACAAAATTCATTGATGAATATACCCTATATATAGATAATATTCATTGATGAATATTACTAGATATATAAAGTAAATAATGTAAATATAAAGTAATATATATCTAGTAATATTCATCGCTGAATATTACTATATAGAGACAATATTCATTGATGAATATACCCTACCCTGGGAGACAAAATCACCCCCAGTTAAGAACCATTGAATTTTGTATAGAGAACAATTGAACAGATTACAGTATCTAGACAAATATGATCAATTGATTTTTGACAGTGGTACAAAGATACATTCAATAAAGAAGAGATACTCTTTGAGCAAATGGAGTTGGAATCTTTGAATTTTCATTTGCAAAAATTAAAAAGACCTTTACTCTTTCACTATATAAAAATTAATTTAACATAGATCATAGGTGTAAATGAAAGCATTAAGTAAGACAGTCTCCTAAAAGAAAACAAAAGAAAATTTAGAGATTTGAAATAGGTAAATGTTTCTTAAGTAGGACATAATAGGTATGAATGCTAACCACTGACTCTGTTAAATTAGACTTTATGAAAATTAAAACCATTCTTCAAAGATATGATTAAAAGAACAAGATTCTCAGACTAGGAAAACCTATCTTTCCTAAAACATACATGGGCTTATCATTTCTGCTGGCTTATTGGCTCCTAAATTCCTCCTTTGTCTCTCCATCTTTGGATAAACAGAAAGGTAAAACTCTGCAGATAAAAATCTATTGGCAGATAGTGTATCTCTATTTTAACCAAATCCTGGCCATATTTTTCTAATCAGAAGTTCCTCAATTGAGGCTCTGGTTTTCCTTGTGCAAGTAAAATCATTAGGTTTCTTTACTACTTGACTCATATCTATTAGCCATTCTTTTTTTTTTTAGTTTTAGAGAAATTGTATTGATTTGAGAATTTCATACAATGATTTTTCATTATATTCAGACCTCCTCCCCATCTCCACATTCACCTTACCACCCCCCACTGTACTCACCCCTGACTTTGTGTCTTTTATTAGCAAATGATAAACCCCATTCATCTTATATAACACAGCTGAGCTGAATACCAGAGAAATTATTTCATTTTGGTCAATTACAGATTTACTTCTGACACACAACTTTGAGTTACTCAGAGTAACCTTATTTATATTAGAAATGCTTCCCCGCCCCAATTGGCCATTTTTTTTCTGCAAAATAAGAGGGTTAGAGTAGATTATTTCTACATTCCTTATCTTTGATACCTTGTGACCATAACTGTTGGACACACATACTTCTATAGGGAGACTATGAGAATGGATATTAGATTGCTAGATTAATTTACCTGAATTTTAGTCCAAATAGAACTTTATTAAGCTACATTGAATTGGTAATTTATAGTACAGTTTGTAATATAATATAGTCCTGAAGTGACTCACCATCTTTTTACCACATTCTCCAGTAGGTTGGGAGAGGACAGGGAGACTGTCAAAGAGCTAGGGTAAAGAATTTTGCATCAGTGGTTCTGCATTTGCATACAAGTAGCTGACTCTGCACACTGTTGAGACCTCTGTTACCCAGTATGGTAGCTTTGGGGGCTACATTTGGATATTTAAATTTGAATTAACTGATAAAGCATTCTCTTCTATGGTCACATTAGCCATGTTCCATATACTCAGCAGGCCACAAAGATTAGCAGTCACCTTTTTGGAACCAAACAGACACAAAATCCTACTGAGCAAAAAGTGATCTAGAAGTGGAACTACCTATGCTCACCTCTTCACTACAAGGAAGGTGGCGTATTGTGCTTACTGTTAATTGTTTGGGGTTCTCTTATGATAGCTAGTGAAACCAAATCAAAATTACAGTTACTGTATCAAATTTCATCTAAATGTTTCTTGTCCATCCTTTGAAAACTTGTTTGATATCTTATAGTGCTTGGTTGTGTATCTTAAGATGAACGCAGGTATGTGTAGACATAACTTCGAAATTATTATTTTGTAGGCAGCTGAGATACTACTAGAACATGGAGCGAACCCTAATAAAAAAGATCAGAATCAGAAGACTGCTTTGGACGAAGCGGATGATGAAAAAATGAAAGAGTTGCTAAAATTGTATGGTGCTGTTGAGTCTAATAATGGAGATGAGAGTAAT
The DNA here is from genome assembly GCF_000622305.1 of Nannospalax galili. Classification (NCBI taxonomy): domain Eukaryota; kingdom Metazoa; phylum Chordata; class Mammalia; order Rodentia; family Spalacidae; genus Nannospalax; species Nannospalax galili. The sequence goes on along the minus strand of NW_008335006.1, from coordinate 741,226 downwards.
TCTACGGTTACTGGTATGTATGTCAATATTGCTTTCTATTTTGTACAGGTGTGTATCTGCTTAGCAAAATAAAATCTTCACATTTGTAGTGTAAAGTTATTTCCTAATTGGAGTAGGTGACTCCTGTGTTCATTAAATCCTTAAAAACCTGTAATTTAAGGGCTGGAGAGATGACTCAGTGGTTCAGAGCACTCGCTGCTCATGCAGAGGACCCACGTTTGGGAAGATGAATTTCTGATATTGGTCAAAACCAAGGTTATTCACTGTGCAATATTTGATTTGTGGCCTAGATTACATGCAGGTCAAATTCAAGACTGCTAAAAAGCTTTCTCTTTTCATTGCCTATCACCATATAATTAATCTGTAGGATTATGACATTTTTCACAGCCTTGGTGATTTTTCGCTACTTTTCTAAAGCTATTCTGGTCTCATGAGGAAATATTGGCATTTGGAGATACTGAGACTCTGTTATAAAGTGCTTTATCTATTCCTATGTCTGTTGTTTATTGAATGTGCACTTCTTGGTCATGTACCCAGACAAATGAAGGATTACAAAGGGTAATATGGATAAAATGCATCCATAATAGGAGAAGAGTCCAAGAGAACACTACAGAGCAGTGAATCCTAGTAGTTAAGAACAAGGACTTGGAGCCAAATAGCAGCTAATTTCAATACTAACTGTGTGGTATTGGCAATTTCCTGAATTTCTCTGAAGATTTACTTCTTCCATAAAATTTATAATAAACTATTTCAAAGAGTTCACATGAATATTCTATAGGATGATCCACAGAAAGCCATTTATCACATGATAAGTGCTCATAAATTGTTACCTGTAGTTAATAATGAGAACATTAAGACAATAACTATATTCTTAATTTATTGTTCCATCCTCATCACAATTAAATCTGATAAAATGAAGCTACATTTTTTAACTCTTATTTTCTAACTTCGTTTTTTAAAGTAAAAATTCCAGATATTCAGCCAAAACGATATAAGCAGTGTACTGACGATAACAAAACTGTTGATCCTCCTGCCCCTTTTCATCAAGCGAAAAGAAGTGAAAGCCTTCCTGTGGTGAGTGAAATTGAAGTTCTTTCATTCTTCAGCCTAGAAAATACTGTTCTTTTAGCCAGCCATTGGCTACTGGCAACAGTCCTTCCATATTAATGACACAGATTGAAAGTGGAGTTTATCATAAAAATAATTGAACAGAATGAGTCAAAAAGATATGCTGTGTGGTTACTTCCCAGTCAACTGCACTAAATAGGAGAGGAGAGATTACCTAGTGTTCTTTGACCCCCACTCGAGTTGTTTGGATACTTCTTTTTCCACAGACACTGCTACTGCCCTCAGGTGTCTTTGCTCACTCCCAGAACTGACTAGGATATGTAATTCAGAGAAGGGACTGTGGAACCCAGACAGAGAACAGGCGAGCTACCTGCTTTAGTTGTCTTGAATTCTACATGTTATTTTAATGATAGTGTTGGCTATAAAACCATTATCTAAAAATAAGTATTTGCAAAAGTAACCTAATAGTTGCTTGATAATTCATAGATTGATTGGAAAAACACCCCACACATTTATTAGATGCACTTAAGTAAGGCACCATCTTCAATGAGATATTACTTTGAATAAGTTAATCCATTGTGTCCAAGATGAGTTCATCTACAACATAAGCCAGACAGGAAAGTTAGCACAAGTTTACACCTTTTCTTTCATAAGCCATTCACCGTATAAAGAGTTAAGCCTTGAGTTTTTGTTTGTTTGGCACATTCATATTTTATAGTTTCACTCTGATGCATTTAATAAATGACAGCACTGAGATTGCTTTACCAAGGCTGATGAGATGGCTCAACAGATAAAGGAACTTGCTACCAAATCTGACGACCTGAGTTAAATCCCCAGAATCTACCTGGTAAAAGGAGAAAACTAACTCCTGAAAGTTGTCCTCTGACTTCGACACACACGCACCATGTCACGAATGTGCATGCATGTGCACACATACACACAGTAAATAAATGTAAAAAAAACTTACCAAAAAATTTTATTGGTGGATTTTCCATATTTCTTGTAACCACCAAAGAAAATTTTGGAGTAGTGTATTTCAGAAGGCTTTGAAGTTCACTTTTGAAAAATGAGAATATTTGAGAATTTATAGAACAATATAATGAGAATCAATCTGTGAGTCATTTATTGCATGACAATTATGTACCCAGGATTTTGGAAAACATATACAAAAATAAAAACCATGTTCCTGCTTATAAGATCTCATTATCTTAATAAGGAAATATTATGTATAAAGTATTATGTGGCTCTGAAATAGTTGATTTACAAAAAGATAAGTCTGTATGTATAGGAAGCAGAGGTTTGTGTATGAGATGGATTTTTTAATGACAATAACCAGTATTTACTGAGCTCTTACTTTATACTGGCATCGTCCTTAGCATTCTGTGTGTATTGCTCAATTCAGGCATAGAGAGAATAAGTAACTGGGGAGAATTAGAGCCAGGATTCACCTCCATACAGTCCGGCTCTGGAATCCACTTTATGATTCTCTCGTAAGAAGAAAGAACTGGCAGAGTAAGCTGTTCCAGGTAGAAAAATTAGTATTGACAAGGGCATTAAGCAATAGCTCTTGAGGGACTAGTGTTTTGTGTATCTAGGGTTATGTGTGGGATTTTAATACTGTGCAGTGATAGTCATGAAGTGTTAAAGTGAACTTGTTGTATATGTGATCATTAAATATATGCTATTTTTCTCCCATCACTCTAATTTCAGTGAAGTCAGAAATTATAACTCCTTAAATACTTACTATTTACATTGTTTTTCAGTAGTCACTATGTAAATCAATATATATTTAAGTTTTCTTTTTTCATATCTTCAACATCCATTCAGTTAAAGTTGAATAAAATGGGAGTACATTTTGAGAATAAAAGAGAAATGAGGATGTTAGCAGCATGTTACTTGTATTTATCTGTAGAATATCAGAGAGCACATCTACCTCTTAAAATGAAATTCCTAATATGTTTATCTGTTAGCATCAGACCATCAGTGCCATTCTACGAGACATAGAGGAAAAGCAAGATAATTTATTAGAGTTTGAAATAAGAAACCCTGAAGATGCAGGTAAATATGTACTAATGCTCAAGTGTGGTTATTTCAGACATCCAAGGTCACTGCTGTTTCATCTTCTTCTACATGTTTCTCTCACAGTTCATAATAGCTGAAAGTGCAGATTTTTTGTGTATGTATGTGTGTAATGTGTATTGTGTGTGTATATAGGCATGTGTCATGACTCACGTATGGGGATCAGAGTAAAACCTCAGGTGTTGATTCTCACCTTCCATCATGTTTGAAACAGGGTCTTTTGTTGTTTGCCATTGAGCTATGTACACCAGGCTAGCTGGCCTATGGCTTCCTGGGATTCTCCTGTTTCTACCTCCTATCCCATCTTAGGTGCGTTGGGATTATAGACACGCTACCACATCCAACTTTACATAGGTTCTAGGGATTTAAACTTAGGACCTCACACATGCCAAGTGCTTTTACCCACTGAAACATCTCCCTAGTCCCATATGGATGCTTTTAATGTGACAGAACTTAAGGTGCTATGGATTGTAACAAAAGTCAGTGATACAAACTAAATTTGTGCAGTTGTTGGCACAGATACTTCTGAAAAAAGTCAAGGTAATGTGATAATGTAAGAGACATTCAGAACCATGATCAGAGATAAGCAATTACTAGTCATACATCCAGATGAAGATGTGATTAAAACAGAATAGCTCATTGAATGCAGTGGCAGCTTTCCGGGTTTTCTGCAGTCTCCTCTCCAACAGAGCCAGACCTACACACTAGCAACCTTGTCTAAAGGGACATGCAGTTGACATTGATCTTGGCATTACCTCATGTGTGAGTGCCTTCCAGCATAGGAAAGTAGAAAGAATTGCCAGTGATCAGGGGAACCACACCACACCAAGCTCTGTCACTTTCACCGACAACAAACGATTGATCGCTGATGCCACAAAGAATCAGGTTGCCATGAACACAGCGTTTGATGCCAAATGTCTAATTGGGCACAGGTTTGATGATGCTTTTGTTCACTCTGATATGAAGCACTGGCCCTTCATGATGGTGAGTGATGCAGGCAGCCCAGGGTCCAAAGTAGAATACAAAGGGGAGACCAAAAGTTTCTGTCCAGAAGAGGTGTCCTCTGTGACTCTACCAAAGATGAAGAAATTGCAGACCTACCTTGGGAAGATTATCAACATTACCGACATGTGGTCACAGTGTCAGCTTATTCAGTGACTCTTAGCACCAGGCAACCAAAGATGCTGAAACCACTGCTGGCCTCATTGTACTTAGAATTATCAATGAATCAACTGCTGCTGCTATTGCTTACAGCTTAGACAAGAAGGTTGAAGCAGAGAAATGTGCTAATTTTTTATTTGGGTGGTGGCACTTTTGATGTGTCAATCCTCACTATTAAGGATGGAATCTTTGAGGTCAAATCTACAACTGGAGACGCCTACTTGGGTGGAGAAGACTTTAACAACTGGATGGTTAGTCATTTCATTACAGAGTTTAAGCACAAGCATCAGTGAGAACAAGAGCTCTGTTTGCTGTCTCTGCACTATTTGTGAACGGGATAAGCACACCCTCTCCTCCTCCAGCACCCAGGCTAGTATTGAGATTGATTCTTTCTATGAGGGAATGGACACATCTCTGTTACCAGTGTTTGATTTGAAGAGTTGAATGCTGACTTGTTCTGTGGTACTCTGGACCCTGTAGACAAACCCCTTCAAGATGCCAAACTAGACAAGTCACAGATCCACAATCTTGTCCTGGTAGGTAGTTTCACCTGTAACTCCAAGATTCAGAAGCTTCTGTAAGACTTCTTCAAAGGAAAAGAGCTAAATAAGAGCATTAACCCCAGTGAAGGTGTTGCTTATGGTGCAACTTCCCAGGCAGCCATTCTATCTGAAGACAAGTCTGAAAATGTTCAAGATTTGCTGCTCTTGGATGTCACTCCTCTTTCCCTTGATATTGAAACTATTGGTGGAGTCATGACTGTCCTCATTAAGTGCAGTATTACCCACGATTCCTACCATGCAGATACAGACCTTTACTACCAACTCTAACAACAAACCTGGTATACTCTTTCAGGTATATGAAGGTGAAAGAGCCATGACCAAGGATAACCTGTTTGGGAAGTTTAAACTCACAAGCATACCTCCTGTACCTTCTGATATTGATGCCAATGCTGTCTTCATTGTTTCTGCTGTAAATGAAAATATAGGAAAAGAAGACAAGGTTACCATAGCCAATGACAAAGGCTGCTTGAGCAAGGAGCATTTTGAATGTATGGCCCAGGAAGCTGAGAAGTTCAAAGCTGAAGACAAGAAGCAGAGAGAAAAAGTATTGTCCAAGAATTCACTGGAGTCCTGTGCTTTCAATATGAAAGCAGCAATTGAAGATGAGAAACTCCAAGGCAAAATCAATGATGAGGAAAAACAGAAGATTCTCCACAAGTGTAATGAAATCATCAGTTGGCTGGATAAGAATTAGACTGCTAGCTAGGCGTGGGGGCACATGCCTGTAGTCCCAGCACTTGGGAGGCAGAGGCAGGTGGATCTCTGTGAGTTCAAGGCCAGCCTGGTCTACATAGTGAGTTCCAGGCCAGATGGGACTACTGTTTCGAAAAGACCAAAAAAAAAAAAAAAATCAGGCTGCTGAGAAGGAAGAAATGGAGGAAGAAAGAAATGGAGAAAGTTTGCAACCCCATCATTACCAGGCTGTACCAGAGTGCTGGTGGCATATCAGGAGGAATGCCTGGGGGCTTTTCTGGTTGGGGAGCTCTTCCTTCTGGTGTACTTCTTCAGGGCTCACCATTGAAGCAGTTGATTAAGTCAGTTCAAGTAGAGATGTAGCATTGTTCCCCAGTAAAACATTTGAAGGACCTATATTTTGCGAGTTCTGTGGCAGTTTTAAGGTTGAGATGCTACAATAAATAACTGGGCATTCTTAGTACTTGAATAAGGAACATGCATACCAGGAAAAGAAATGAAATTGCACTTTATAAGTACTGCAAATGGAAAATGCTATGTCTTAAATAAAACTATTTAAAATTGGGAGACGAGAGAGAGAGAGAGAGAGAGAGAGAGAGAGAGAGAGAGAGAATGAATGGGAATAAAATTCCACAACTGGTCAAATGTGGAGAATGGGTATCTGAGAGGTGCCCTGCCCCAAGTGATACATCTGTAATGCAACCGCTACACCTAAGGTTCAGGAAACATAGTGGAACAGGGGGTGGAAAGAATATTAATGCATCTGTCAACTCACCAGAGAGGCTTCTTCCATGCATCAGGTGGTGATTAAACCCGAAAATCACAACTGGCCAGAATGCAGAGAATAAGAGACTGCAGAGTGCTTATCCCTGAATGGGGGACACCTGTATCAAACCTTTGTACCCAAGGCTTAGGGACCATTGTGGAAGAGAGGGCAGAAATATTATAAGAGCCAGAGGTGGTGGATGACTACAAGGAAACAGGTTTCCAGACAGCTGGAAAGTTACTCATATGAACATACAGCAATAACAATAGTATGCATAAGACCCAAATAAGCTCAAGCCAGACAAAATCTCAGCATAGTAGGGAAGTAAGAAACCCTGCCTTTGCTGAGAACTCTTGGTAACCAACGACTGCTGGGAGAGGGAAAGTCAGTTTTCTTTAACGGTATGATGCTAAATAGGTTATCCAAGCTCCATGGGTGGACCCGTACGGAAGGACATTTGGGAATACAAATTTGACTTGATAGGCCTTAATATATATGACAGAATACATGAAATCTGGTGGGGGAGCTATAAGAAGTGTGCAAGTAGGAGAAGGAATTTAAATATGATCAAAATATAGTGTATGAAATTTGCAAACATTCAATTAATTTTTTTTCTATTAAAGAAATTCATCATTAAAAAAAAAAACAACCAGAGCTGATGACTAGAGCTGAGATTGCTACTACTGACTACAAAAATGTTTCTCTGGTTTTGGATTCAAATTAGTATCTTTAGTATCTCAGCTGAACTAAGGCAGAAAAATCACTATTGTAAACATTTTATGTATTTTATGCATTTTAATGTACAATTCATTGAAATCTCCTTTCTGTATATAAGGATAAGAATAGTTTTTTTTCTATACGACTACCCCATTTGCCTATACTTATTTGCTGAATAATTCCTCTCACCTTCATTGTTTTGTAATGCTTTATTATCATATATTAAAGTCACATACAGTTTCTAAGTTCTTATTAATGTGTCATTAACAAGACCTGATAAATAAGCATGTAGTATCAGTTTATATGTACAATATCTTTATGTCCTTTCTTATGGGAACAGAATACATTAGGCTATTGTGATAAGTTTTGATTTGTAGCCTAAAACTCCATTAGAAAACCCAATGTGAAGGGCACATAGGTAATTTAAATATCTTTTAATGAACAATGTCAAATCTATTAAGCAAAATTTTATCTAAATTTTTAATGGCCCCACACATGTTGCCCCTTTGTTCACATATGTATCACACTGCGAAACTAAGCCTTTACTGTAGTATTAGAGGAATGGAAACTCCTCTGGGGACACTGACCCTACACTTGACCAATATTTGATTTGCAAAGGGAGATTTACAATAAATTTCAACTGTGAACTTCATGTCATTTCCCACTAATGGGATTTTTTATTTTATTTTTATATTATGTATACAAGTTTATGCCTGCATGATTGTAAGTGCACCTATGTTGTGCAGTGCTTGTGGAGGACAGAAAAGGGTATCGGATCGGATCCCCCTGGAACTGGAGTTTCAGGCAGTTGCTAGCTGTCAAGTGAGTGCTAGGAATCAAACCCAGGTCTTCTACAAGAACAGCCAGTGCTCTTGACCATTGAGCCATTGCTCCAGCCCCATGGTTTTTCTTAAGCGAAAGTACCTAGAAAAGTGTGCAGTGGTGCAAAAAACTTTAACAAAAATCTTAAGTCCAAAAGTAAAAAGATTAACAAGTGACTTAAAAGGAATGCAGGTTATTAATTTAAGCCTTTTAATTTCTTATTTGGGAATCTGAATTTGGACATAATCCACATAATGTTTAAATACTCTGGACTTGTGATACGGAAAATAATTCAAGATTCTGTTACTGAGGAAGCAAAAGAAGAAAGTTGGAAAATTTTGTGTAGTTGTAATAGTAAGATTGCTAGATCTATAAGTCATATTAGGTGTCTTTTTTTTTTTTTTTGGTCTTTTTGAGACAGGGTCTCCCTGTAGCCCCAGCCGTCCTGGAACTCACTATGTAGACCAGGCTGGCCTTGAACTCACAGAGATCCACCTGCCTCTCCCGAGTGCTGGGATTAAAGGTGTGCACCACCACACCCAGCTAGGTGTCATTTTTATAGTCACTTAACAAGAGTTACTGTGCAAAGAACAAGATTGATAATGTGATTTCTCAACCTATACATTGTGTAATATATACCAGATAAAAATTAAAGACAAATATATCAAATTTCTTACGTACATACATACATACATACATACATATGCACCCCAAACTGTTAGCAGCAATCTTTGTGTGTAAAATAGAGGTGAAGCAGAGGAGTGAATGCAGGGACTTTTTCATCTTTAAATATTACATTGTTTGAAAAAAGTACAGTATCAATGTTTTTTTCTGTATTTTAAAAGTAAAAAAATTTTTTTAATTTTTTTAATTTTTATTTTGTGTGTATGAGTGTATTGCCTGCATGTAGGTAAGTGCACCCATGTCATGCAATGTCCGCAGAGGACAGAAGAGGCTGTCGGATCCCCTGGAACTGGAGTTATGAACAGTTGTTAGCTGCCATGTGGGTGCTGGGATTCAAACCTAGGTCTTCTGCAAGAACAACCAGTGTTCTTAACTGCTGAGCCATGTCTCCAGCCCCGAAAAGTAAAATTTTTTTACAACCCTAGAGAATCAAACCCACAGCCTTGTGCATGCTAAGCAAGTGCTATATAATTGAACTAAGCTCCCAAAGTAAACAGTTTTAACAGACAAAATATATACCTTCCACTGTCTTCATTTCAACAAAACATTGACCATCTGTATATTAACAAGAAATAGCAGAAAGAATTTGAATATTTTCTCAATATAGAAATTGTAAATGAGGAGATATTTATACCCCGATTTGAATATTGCACAATGGATACACAGATCAAAATATCATGCTAACCAATAAATGTGTATAATTTTAGGTGTCAATTAAATAGTAAATATTAAAAATACAGAAAATTAGAAAATCACCCATAACTTTATATTCTGAAGACCAGCATATTTTATGATTTTATTTTTCCTGCTTTAAAAAAATGATAGCTGTGATCATATTGCAAATATGAATTTGTGTCTTCAGTTTTTATTTACTGTTACAATTTTTGCTACCTTAGTAAAACTTCTCATAAACTTAATCAAAATGATTATGTTTTATAATTTAGTGGTGTTATGACTTATTAATAATTATTTTTATATTTATTTGATAAGTTATTTTTATTAGGAAATTGTTGCCAGTCTTGACTATTATCAGTAATACTGTGTTGGATGTTTTTCTTTTGGTATCTTTTATTCCTCTTCTAGTACATTATATACTTTATACATAATCAGTATGAGTTTCTTGAGGCCAGACCAAGGTAATACCTCAAGAATATAGACAGGGTTTTTAAAAAAAAAAAAAACTATTTCATGATCAATATGCTGGATGTCAAAGATCATTAAGAAAAACTAAAGGTGAGGCTAGAGAGATGGCTCAGCAGTTAAGAGCACAGACTGCCCTTGCTGAGGACCCAGATTTGGTTCCCAGCCCCCACATCACAACTAACAACCATTTGTAACTCCAGTTCCAGGCTATTTGACAACCTTTTCTTGCCTCCATGGGCATTGCACATGGGTACACTCATACATGCTCACAGAGCACTCATACACATTAAAAAAATAAATAAACCACACAAAAAAGAAAAATTAAAGGTAAATTAGTGAAATTATCATTGAAATTTTACTCAAAGAAAAATGAAGTGCTTGAAGAGTAAAAAGGAAAAAGAAATTTGATCTTTAATTAGACTTAATGTTTTCAAGTTAACAATTAAACTATCACAGTCTTTTTAAGATTGGAAACAAAGATTCTTCCCCTCTTATCTGAAAGATCCAAGTGGTCATTATTTTCTTTTCAGAGATCATGTCCTTTATTCTAGAAATAATGTAATATTTTGATGTCATGCACACCTTACATCTGTAGACTCTGAATCACCAGCCCTGTATTTTCACCATATTTAGTTTGTTCTAGGGTTATTGGGAATGCCTGGCTTTGTAAAGTTGATGTGCTTTTGAAAAGTAGTATCAGACAGACCAAATTACACTGGGTAAATTTTTCATTTAAGGGCAATAAATATAAGTCATTTAAAAAAAAAAGAAGACAGAGGGGCTGTGGAGATGGTTTGATGGGTGAGTGTGTTTTCTGTGCAAGCAGGAGGACCTGAATTTGAATCTCCAGTACTCCACAAATGCCTGGCATGACTGTAGTGGCTGTAATCCCAGTGTTGGGGGGGTGGAGCTATGCAGATCCCAAGAGCTCACTGACTTACGAGCCTAGCCAAAATAGTGAGCTTCAGGTTCAGTGAGAGACCCTGTCTCAAAAAAATAATGTGGCAGGCCAGTGAGTCAGCTCAGCAGATAAAAGTGCTTGCTATACAAACCTGTTGACCTTAATTCCATCCTCTGGCATCTACATACATATGCATGGATGCATCCACCTGCACACACGTGTGTACACATACATACATGCACACACACACTCACAAGACAGATGTGATCACAGAGAACAGATGACTAATTCCTGATCATAGAACTTAATCAATGGGGTAGCAGATTAAAATTTAGGCAGGACCTCTTTTTTGGCATAGTGTTCTTATCAGATTACCTCAGGGCATTTTCTTAGAATTACTTAAATAAGCCTTGGTTTAGATAACTGGGTGATTAATATTGGAAAAGTAAATTGGGAATAATGAAGAATTAGACTATCTTGAAAAAAAATAGAAGGTCTAAACTTGGGTGAACAAATTTATCATTTGGTACCCTTCAGTTAACTGACTTTTTAATTTTATTATTGTTTCTAGAACAATACATTGGAAAGATGTTAGAGATAAAAGAAGTTATGGATAATATACTTGCTCAACAGAAAACAGAAAGGGATGATCTGGCTAAAAAATACAGGTGAGTGGGAAAAAAAGGAATGTTTTAGAGTAGCTAGAACTTACCCATTTAAGTTATAATGGTTCAATAGTTTGAATTTGGAATGTACCCCCAGACCCATGTGTTCAAAAGTTTAGCCATTCCCAGCGTGGCATTATTGAGAAGTGGTAGAACTGTAAAGTAAGGCCCAGTTGGATGTCTTCCAGTTGTTCGGAGACAAGTTTTCAAAGAAGATGAGACCATAGCCCCTTCTTTTCTTTTGCATCCTGCGCATGTGAACAGCTTTGTTCTACCACACACTCCTACCATGATGTGTTCCTGCACCGCAGGCAATAATAAAAGCTATGACTGAAACTTCAAAAGGTGTGACACACACACACACACACAAATAAACATTTCCTCTTTGTAAGTTGATTAATTCAAGGATTTGTTATAGTCACTGAAAACTGATACAGTTAGGCCTAGAATTTGTATTTTAAAAATATTTTATCAAATTTGTTCTTTGACATCTTCATATGTATATACAGCACATTTTGATTACTGTTATACTCACCCTCATTTCCCTCCCACCCCTATTACCTCACCTCCTCTCTACAAATCTCTTTCCTACATTCATATCTTTGGGGGCGGGGGATGTTACCCATTTAATCTAACCAGGGCCATCTGTGTGACCATGGGTTTGGAACTCTCTGTTGGAGTGCGATGGGCTCTGTGATGGGTGCACAACTGAAGACAATGTCTACCCCATCCCTGGAATCCAGCAGGAGCCCATAGCTCATCATAGACAAATAAGGTCACGTGGGCCCCTCCCTGAGCTATGATTTAGTGTTGACAAGCAGAGTCTTGTGCAGGGCCATTGCAGGCAGCGGCTGCTGCTGTGAGACCATGATTGCACTAACTGTGCTGTGCTCAGAAGACAGCATTTCTGAGATCTTCTCCATATCTTCTGACTCTTAAATCCTTCCTACCCTATCTTCTATGTTTTCTGAGCCTTAGAGTTATGAATGTCCTGTTTAGGGCTGAACACTTGGTTGGTGCTTAATCTCAGCACCTTGAGCAACCATATGCCTCCGTGTTTGCTGCCATTCAATAAAGAGAGAAGGTTCTTAAGGTTGAGAGTAACATTTGTCTATGGTATGAACATAAATATTTAGAAGGCAGCATGGTGATATGTCAGTTTAGCTAAATGACAAAAGTTCCCATCTAGGGCCTAAGACCTCAGCCATGGGCTTTTTTTTTTTTTTTTTTTGACTGGGTTACAATACCAGGCATGAATTCTTTCTTGTGGAGCAATTCTCAAAACCAACCAGAGTAGTTGGTTGCCTCCATAATAGTCACACCACTATTGTTCTAGTAGTCCCATCTTGCCAGGTATCAGATTGGTATTATAGTTCATGGGGTTCTCAGCTTGGTAATACCATTGATGCCTCTCCCAACCCCAGTGGCCTGCATAGCAACTTCTGGCACTATGAAAGGTAGCCATCAGGGAAGAAGCTTCCAGATCAGTTCTAGCTTGAATTATCTGTCTCTTGCAACCAAGGAGTATAGCATCCTTCAGCAATAAGGTCTTATCAGCTAGTTCTGGTGGCTAAACAAGTGGAATGACATCAGTTGATGAACATCTAGGCTGTTTCTATTTCCTAGAGCAGTAATGAATATAGATGAGCAAGTATGTCTATAGTAGGATATAGTCCTTTGGGAATATGGCCAGGAGTGGTAATGCTGAGTGGTGTGGTACATCTATCTCTAGCTTTTCAAGAAACTGCTGCACTAATTTTCATAGTGGCTGCATGAGTCTACACTCCTACCAACAGTGCAAACACCAAAGTGTTCCCCTTTCTCTCACATCCATGACAATATCTGTTGTTATTTGTTTTATTGTTTGTTTTGTTTTGCTTTGTTTAGTCAGGGTTACCCTAGTCCCAGCCCACTTGGAAGTCACTATGTAGACCAGGCTGGCCTCAATCTCAGGCTGCCTGTCTCTGCCTCCCCAAGACTGGGATTAAAGGCATGTGCTATCACACCTGGTATGCCATTTGGTTCTTTTGATTTTAGCCATTTCCGACTAGGGTAAGATGAAATCACAAAGTAGCTTTCATTTGCATTTCCCTGATGGCAATAATGTTGAATGCTTTTTGAAATGTTTATTCACCATTTGTATTTCTTCTTTTAAGAACTGTCTATTCAGATCATGGCCCATTTTTCTAAAATAGGGTATTTGTTTTCATAATGCTTACTTTTTTTTAGTTCTTTATATATTGTGGATATTAATGCTCTGTTGAATGTATAGCTGGCAAAGATTTTTCTCCCATTCTGTGGGCTACCTCTTCACTTAATTGACAGTGTCCTTTGCTGTACAGAAGGTTTTTAATTTCATGAGGTCTCATTTGTCAATTGCTGGCCTTCTTTCATGAGAGACTGGAGTCCTGTTTTTAAAAGTCCTTGCCTATGCCTATATCTGGCAGAATATGCCATGCTTTTTCCTCTAAATGTTTCAGAGTTTCAGGTTTTATGTTGAGGTCTTTAATACATTTGAAATTGATTTATGTGCAGAATGAGAGATAAGGATCTGGTTTCATTCCTTTAGATATTCAGTTTTCCTAGCACTATTTGTTGAAGATGCTTTTTATCTTTTTTCAAGTGCATTTTTGCCGTCTTTGTCATAGCAAATGGTGATTAACACAGAGAACCACAAATGTCCTACATGCAGAGAATAAGAGGCTACAAACTACCGATCCCTGAATAGGACACCTATATCAAACCTTTTCCTCCTATCTGGGATCATTGCAGAACAGGGAGGGGGGTGGTTTTAAAAGATTGTAAGAGCCAGAGGAAATGAATTACCACAAAGAAACAGAGTTTTCCAGATACTCATATGAACTCAACATCAACACTAACAATGTGGACAAGTCCCACCTAAGCTCAAGCCAGACAAAATCCCAACATAAACTTGGGGAAGTAAGAAACCCCAACCGTATCCTAGGAGCATTGGCAACCAATGCCTGCTGGGAAGCAGAGATTCATTCTCATATAAGGTCGAGACTCTTAGTATGTTGACAAGGCTCCAATGAATAAATCCACACCAAAGGGCATTTGGGAACACAAATCTGACTCTATAGGCATATATATACATATATATATATATATTTGATGGACAGATTAGAAAGGGTTGTTCAGATATAGGAGGAAATCTAAATATGAAAATATGATAAAAATATATTGTATAAAATTCACAAAATTTAAAAGAAAGAAATTTCTCTACAGTGAAAAAAAATCTGTGGAAGTTTTCCTGGTCGTGAATCCTACAAAATTTTTTTCCTAAGTACATGGTTAGTTTTGACTGTCAACTTGACACAATGTAGAATTACCTGAGAAGAGAGCCTCAGTGAGGAATTACCTTAATCAGGTTGCCTTGTAGGCAAGTCTAGGGGGAATGTCTTGATTGTTAATTGATATAGGAATATCCAGCCCATTATGGGTAGCACTGTTTTATGGGCTGGACCCTAAACTGTGAAAGAGAGGAAAAAGCTAACTAAAAGCAAGTGGGCAGGTAGCATGGGTGCATTTGTTTCCCTCTGCTCCTGACTATGGATGTGGTGTGGCCAGCTGTCTCAAGCTCCTGCCTCTCTGTCTTTTCTTGCAGTGATAGACTTGGAATTGGGATCCAAGTATACCCTTATCTCTCCTATATTGTTTTTTTAGGTTACTTGTCACAACAATAGAAATGAAACTAGAACACTAAGCATATTCAAATTTTTCTTCTTTCTAATTTCTTATTTTTGTTAGCATACAGTTAGATTTGTTTATGTTGCTTCTCTTCTCCCCAGTACCTTCTTCATCCAGTGTGCCTTCCACCTTCCAGTCCTCCCTTCAGCATTCATCTCAGTATGACAAATTATCCTCCACCATTCTTTTCTCTCCACCTCGTTGTTCATACTGAATTATCTGCATTATTTTTTTGTTAGCACAAATGTCCTTTGCAGTTGATTGGTTGGTTGATTAATTTTGTGGTTTTATGTATTTCTAATTTCTCGGAGTCCTTAAAGAGTTTTTGCTGCTAATGCTGGTTAGATGTTTCCCCTTGCTTTACTGATTAAAAAATGTTCTGTAGCTTTTTCTTCTTTGGACATTTTTTTAAATTCTTTTTTCATGATTTAGGTACACATGTCCTCTGTTCTTTATTCATTTAATTTTCTGAATAATTTTTACATTTTTGCCTTATAACAATTTGGTATTTGTTACATATTCAGCTTTACCAAACTTGCTTAAAAATTATTTCTTAAATGTCTACTTATATGTCTATCTTGTATCTTCATTTTGTCATTCTCTTCCACAAATAAATGTCCTAAGTTCTTTTCTCTTTCCTAGCTAGTTTTCTTAATCAAATGAGTGTCTGTCAACTAGATAAGTAATTGGCTCAGGGACATTTCCTAGGGGATTTTAGAGCCTCCTAGTTTCAATTTTTCACTTACTGTCCTATGGTGAACAGTGTTCTTGGAATTTTGAAACGTTCCCCATCATTTGGTGTTTCAGATATATAAATTGTGTTCCTATTGCTATAAGATTTCAAATCTTTGCATGGGTAATCCAAGAGAGCACCTGTGTTTTTTTGTATGAATTCTTTGTTTGACATCGCTTTTAGGTGTGGTATTATTTTTCTTTCTTCTTTATCCAGCTTATTGTATCCTATGCTCCCACTTGTCTGCATCTCACTTCTTATTGCTGCTTTTTCCACTTGTATATACTAGTATTTTAACACAGTCTACTCCAGGTTCAGTGTCAGCAGCTCTAAACTTTGATAGGAAGGAAAGATATGTAGTCTACTGCTTTTCCTTAAAACAGTAACTCCTAAAGTACAGTCTAAAGAGACCCCTCTCCTCCCCCAGTGGATCACTGAGACAAGTTTATGTGAAGTCAAAGCTAATTTTTATAATAACATTAAGAAGTTCTTTGTTCTGGGGCTGGAGAGATGTCTCAGCACCTACATGGTGACTAACAACCATCCATAACTCCAGTTCAGGAGATCTGATGCCCTCTTCTGGCCTGGATGGGCCTTGCATGACATGGATGCACTTTCATATATCTAGGCAATACACTTATACTCAAAAAATAAAAATAATAATTAAAATATTTTAAAATTATTTGTTCTTATTCACTCATGAGTATATATAGTAGAATTTTCCAGAAACAACCTGATGACTAATAAAATGTGTATCTAGATATTATTCTTAATATTTTCTGTTTTAAGTTCTAAAATGATAAATATTAATAGATACAATCTTTATAAATGAAAGGTGTTTGGTTTCCTCAAGAGTATATATAGGCCCTGGGAACAAAATGTTTGAGAACCATTGAAGACAAAGTTCAAGACCCCGAAGGTCTGTGTGGGATAGGTATGCTTAACCAAAAGACAGAGTTGTGGAAATATGATGAGCCATTTCCTCTTCCTTAGAACCCAAGATCCTGAGATCTTGGAGATAAAGGTGACTAGGATGGTGCTTGTCTGGGAAGTCCCTCTCAACTTGAAAGTACCTCAATACAGGTTCAAAGTACAAAATACAGTATTTAATGAACTGACTATATTTCTCAGATATAATAGAAGTATGAACATTCACAAAACAATTTTATTACTCTATAGCTAAGGGAATCTGAGTGGAACTTACTCCCAAATACTAATTTCTAACAAACCTTTCTACTTTAAACAGATTAGCAAACCTGAAAGTTAAGTAAATAGTGGTCTTGTTCAGCCACTGATTGCTATCTTTCAATTAAAGTCTACTAGATAGATTATGCAATTTTTGTTTCCCTTTTAGAGCTGACTCACAACTGATAAATATTATATTCTTTAAAACCAAAAAGTAAACTCAATTAAATAAGTGTCAGTTTCCTTGAAAAGGAAAATATATTGCAAAGGTAGTGTTTTGCGTACTTTAAAGCTGATTAAAATTGAGAGTATTCTTAATGCCTAAATGTTTGCTAAATAAGGTTTACTGTATTTTTTCTCTCTAGGGTATCCATGGACTCATTTAAGCATGGGGCCCTGCGAGAACAACTAGCCAACCTGGCCACAAGACAGAAGAGCCTTTTAGTTGTGGCAAAGAAACAGAAAAAAATAAGATCGAAAATTCAAAATTATAAGACTGCCACACCATTTTCTAGTCTTAGTTTAAGGAAATTGCCATGCAATTCAGACAACCGAAAGCTTACTAGTGTGGAAAATTCAGTGCATTCCCAGTCAGGCTCATGTTCTCTTATCAATGTTGCTGATAGAAGCATGCAAGAAGTACCATGGGATGACAGCCAAAATACTAACACTTGTCTAAATTCAGAGTCAGCCAGAAGAGAAGAATTCTCTAGAAATGAGGTGATTTCTAAACAAAATGTCCAGCATTGTACCTTGGGTGGGTTATTGAAATCCAGGCACTCAAATGGCCCTGAGAAGATGAAGTTATCATCCCAACCTGTTGCTTTTATTGATCAAGTAGAATATTCACAAGAAGAAAATGTTCTTACAGAAACTATGGCCAAAGGGCATGAATTTGATAGTTCTCCTGCAGTAACCAGCACAATTAATATTTCAGAAGACAAAAGTGTATTTTCCCAAAATGATACCTGTCCAGCAACTGTTACTTGGGATCAAGACCTCTCCCATTGTGATCCCAAAAGAAGAAACAAGAAAAGAGCTTCCCAGCAACCACCTGGAGGGTTATGTGAACCCCTGGCACAGCAAGGGATTACTGTCTTAGCCACTAATACTGCGCATCAGGCAAAGCCTTGTCTTAAAGAAACAGCTTCTTCTGTTTCCCATGCTGAGGGCATTCAGATCTCTTCTTCCTCTAGGTCCATCCATCAACATTCTATTAAAAAGCCTTTAAACCACAATACAGCTCCTAAAAAGAAAAGTGTGCAGTTGAAAGATTTGATATTGCTTGGAAGAATTAAGCCGGGAAATAACATTCTGGAATTCAAAACACAGGTATATAACTATTTTTTTTCTCCAAAATCTTACAAATTTTAGCTGATTACTGCTGGGTGATGGAGAGTTGATCTTCTTTAAGGGAGAGACTATAGATAGGCTGACTAGACCCCAGTAGATGAAGTCATACTGAGGGACATCTGGCTACACTAACTTGACTAGATAGGCCTTAACATATATGACAGAATGCATGAAATCCAGTGGAGGGTGCAGATGGGGGAGTAAATATAAAGATGATTAAGATGTTTTGTAGGAAATGCACAAAAATTCAATAAAAATATACACTAAAAATCATGCAAATTTTAGAATAAGTAAATGTTGGTATAGCATGATGTACAGGGAATGGGATTTGACTGAGCTTTCTAAATGAAAGGACACAACCATTCTATTCTTTTTTGGGATGTTTTGGGGGGGTTGGGTTGTTGTTTTTGAAACAGCATCTCAATATGTAGTTCTGACTGACCTGGAATTTTCTGTGTAGACCAGGCTAGCCTGGAACTCATAGAGATGCACTGCCAAATATATTATGCTCTTAGCAAAGATTTCAAAGCAGTGTAAAATAATAGTGGGTTATCTCCCTTAGCTACAGGTGGGCACTATAGTATTGCAGACCAAGATTTGAACTCTTAAATCTGAGCAGCACTTTGTAATTAGAAGAAAAATAATCAATGAGAAATAATTGTCTAAAAAACATTTTATATGGACTTAAGTCTAATGTCTGGGAAGTGTAATCCCTTGAACTCTTAAAGAAATATACTAATGACTTTAATCTTTGGTTATACTTTCCTTTTGGGTGTTTAAGGCAGTACAGTTCGTCCAAATAAACCAAT
The DNA here is from genome assembly GCF_000622305.1 of Nannospalax galili. Lineage (NCBI taxonomy): Eukaryota > Metazoa > Chordata > Mammalia > Rodentia > Spalacidae > Nannospalax > Nannospalax galili. Next base: position 722,176 of record NW_008335006.1, on the reverse strand, counting down.
TTATTTTTATTCTTAAAGTTGTTTGAGGATCTGTTCATCAGGGGTCATATGGGCTTGAGAGGAGCCCCTGGCTCCTTTCTTTTGCCAGTTCCATCTATGTGAAGATAAAACATGACCATGGCTGGCTTCACTAGGAAGCATGGAGGAAACATATCCTCTGAGTTGATCCTCCTCTTTGTTGACGGGGCACTGGTTCAAGTCTGTCTGGTGGGGTCTCTGTGGCCTCCCTGAATAAGAGGACAGGTGACTCACCACAGTTACAGAACATTTTAAGAGATGTTCCATAGTCCCCTGGAACCTAGTTGACCTTGGAGGGCAAGGAGCAAAAACTGTACTTTAAGTCCCTCTGACCAGATTAGTATAGGCCTCAAAGTATGACTGTTAAACATCCAAAAAGGTTAGTTCCTGGAGATTTAGCTCGGTGGTAGAGTGCTTGCCTAGGGAAGTGCAAGGCCCTGGGTTCAGCCCTCAGCTCCAAAAAAAAAAAAGAGAGAGAGAGAAGAAGGTTAGTTCCACCAGTTTGGTATTTTTAATTACCATGTGCTATGTAGATAAAGCTTGGGCAAAAACCAAACATTCTCAGCTAAACCTTGAAAGTGCCTGAAAACAAATCCTGAGGAGGCACCCAATAGAGAGATGCTTTTGGAAGCTCTTGTCAAGAAATTCCAATGAACTCTGATATGAACATTTGAATTTTACCGTTTTGACTTTTTTCTGGTTCCCTGTCTAGAACTTGTAATGTTAAGTACTCTTGCCTTTACTTCTCCTTCACATCTCCTAGGCACCAGTCAAGGACTTTCTTTTCTCCCTACAGTTAAGAGTTATGCAATTTGGGAATCTTTTAGATAGACCCACTTAAGACCCAGTTGCCTCACCCTTCGTCCCTGTTCAACATGGAAGAGGCCAGAGCAGCCTGTGTCCTAATTCCCTATTGGCTATTTGGGTAACCTCTTCAGAGGATGGCATGATAAGAATAGGAAGTAGGAATTGGCTAGGCAGTTAGGGTAAAAAGACCTCAAAGAAAAGTAGCCAGTTTCTTGGCTAAAAATCAAAATGTCCTTGGGCCTCTTAGCAGTAAACTCTGTTCCAAAGGCCAAAACTATTGAAAGTATTTAGGAGCTCTTATCTAATCCCTCAGACTTTAGAGTTACCTCTTCAGAGGGGGGGGGCATGTTAGAGTAGCAAAAAGCCCCATTTAAAAAAAAAAGAAAGAGT
>NW_008335006.1:710031-720937 GCF_000622305.1 Nannospalax galili | reverse complement strand
GATTTGATCAAAACACCTTATATGCATGTATGAAATTCTCAATAAATTAAGGAAAAAAGCAATGTAAAAATAAGAAATTGGGGCCGGAGAGATGGCTCAGTGGTTAAGAACACTGGTTGTTCTTACAGAAGACCCGGGTTTGAATCCCAGCACCCACATGACAGCTAATAACTGTCTGTAACTCCAATTCCAGGGATCCAACAGCCTCTTCTGTCTTCTGTGGGCATTGCACGACATGGGTGCACTTACCTACACCCAGGCAATATACACATACACATAAAATAAAAATAAACAAAAAATATTTTTTAAAAAAGAAATTGGAGCTACCGTTAGTTCCAAATTATCACGAGCTACCTGTATAATGCTAAATCATCTCCTGTAAGCTAAGAAGTAATTGTCTTCCACAGATCAGAAGCTCAGTTTAGAGCCAGACTTGGAATTTCAGTAAATCTGACTCAGTTATCTCATGTGCTTTAAAAATAGAGGATGAAAAAAGATTCTGTTAGATATGACTATTCAAAAATACTTCCTCCCAGGATTCCAGAGACAGGGGCAAGTGGCTCTCTGAGAATTCTAGGCCAGCCTGGTCTACAAAGCAAGTTCTAAGCTAGCCAGGGCTACATAGTGAGATCCTGTCTCAAAACAACTTCCTCCCTTCTCTTCAGATTCCCTTTTGAAAGAGTAATTTAGAGTGATAAAGATTACAGAGACCTTGACTTTGCTTATGGACTAATTTATCAGAAATAAGTCCAGCCTAATATAAATTTAATATGAATTTAATCTGTTTCTTACTCCTCTCATTTCTGGATAATATGGCTTTTCCTACTTAACAACCTAATTTACTTACAAGTTAAGAACAAAATAACTAAACTTTAAAGTTCCAAATCATATTCTGTGATTAAATTAGTTGTTTGATTTCACATCCTTTAGTATTCCAATTTGCTTTCCTGTCAACAGATTTGTTGCTGTACCTACCCTAAATTAGCCAGGGCACCTCAAATGTTAGTAGGTTAGTTACATTAGCGTAACATTTGACAGTCGTGGTTATTTCTCTGGATCAACTTAATAAAACTTCAATAGAGTTTTTCAGAAACAGCCATTTTTTTCTTTTTTAACATCTTTATTGGGTATAATTGGATTACAGTGTATTATATATATTCAAGGTATGGTGTTTGGCAAGTTTTGATGTCTATGCATGTGCATCTGACTACAAACAAGAACTGTCCATGTGCTCCTGAAGTTTCTTCTTGTCCTTCTCTACATCTGCTTTATAGTCTCTTCTCTGCCAGTTCTCAAACCATTGTTGGTCTTTCTGCTTCTGTTTTGCATTTCTAAGAATTTTACATAAGAGAATTATATTTTATGCTTTGAATTTTGGTGTACAAGTTTTGGTATGAGATAGACTTTCATTTCTCATGGGTAAATATCTATGAATGGAGTTCTTGAATCATATAGAAGGTGTTCATTTAACTTTTAAAGAAATTTCTAGCGTTGTTTGTATAATCTTACATTTATACCAATTGTGTATGAGAATTCTAATTGCTTCACATTATCAGCAGTGCTTAGTATGATTAGTCTTTTAATTTTAGCCTTGCTAGCATGTAGTGTAGATGTGTATATAACATATGTACATGTGTATGTAGTAATTTATCATTGTGATTTTATTTTGCATTTCCATAATAATAATGATGCTGAACATCTTTTCATGTGTTATTGGCTATCTATATTTATTTCTTGGTCAAATGTCTGTTCAGATCTGTTGCCCATTTTTCTAATTGGTTGTTTATTATCTTTTATTATTTTAAAATTTTTATTGATTTTTGTGCATTTCATACGATATATCTTTATCATATTAAACACTCTCTGGTATCTGTACCCTTCTATCCACTGGAGCTTGGTTAACCTATCTAGCGTCACACCCTTAAAGAAAACTAGCTCTCCCTCTCCCAGTGGTTATCATTGTCAGTAGTTCCTCAGCTAAGGTTGAGGCCTCTTACTTCCCCACTTCTGTGCTGAGATTTTGTCAGGCTTCAGCTTGCATGGATCTTGTGCATGCTGCTGTCACTGCTGTGAGTTCATATGAGTAATTTCCCAGCTCTCTAGAAAACTCTGTTTCCTTGAGTCATCCACCACCCCTGGCTCTTACAATCTTTCTTCCCCACTTTCCACAATGGTCCCTGAGCCTTGGGTGGCAGAGGTTTGCTATAGGTGTCCTATTAAGGGATAAGTACTCTGTAGTCTCTTATTCTATACATTTTGACCATCTGTGACTTTCTGTATTAATCATCTGTTGCATGAGGAAGCTTCTCTGATGAGAATTAAGAGATGCATTAATATTCTCTCTGCCCCTGTTCTGCTGTGTTCCCTGAGGCTTAGGTATAGAGGTCACACTGTAGATATGTCACAGCTGATATCTCACAGACATTTATCCTCTGTGATTGACTAGTTATGGAACTCTGTAATAGTCTCCATCTGTTGCAAAAAGAAGCTCCTTTGATGAGTGGTGAGAGGTACACTTGTCTGTAAATATAAAGATCCATATTTAGCATACAGTAAGAAATTACATTTGTGTAAGGCTATAAGTTTTTCTCTGAGTCTGACTTCTCTAGCCTTGTGTATTTGGTGATGTTTACAGTATCACACAGGATTTCCTCCCATTGGACGAGCTTGAAGTCTAATCAGATAGTTGTTGATACCCTCAAGACAAAGGCCACTAATGCACCAGTAAAGATATTTGCTGGGCCAGTCATTGTTGTGGTTATTAGATGTTATGGCTGGGTTGAACCATTGTTTCGTTTTTTTCTATTAGCTGCTTGCATACTATTTTCTGACACTATGAGAGCTAGTCTTCAGGGAGGAGGCTTTCAGGTCAGTTCCAGTTCCATTGCACCAAGTCCTATGTCCAAAGTATGTCCTGTCTTCAGCAATGGGGTCTTACCTTCAAGTTCTGGGAGACAATCAAGGGCTGTGGCAATAGCCTGTGTTATTTTTGGAGTCTCTTGGACTGCTTTGACCAACTGTGAGGGAGGTTTCTGCTGTCTGGCAGTGTGTTTTCTATTATATAGCCTTCTACTATACACATGCATATATATATAATATATAATATATATATATGAATTGTATGTGTAGTTTGTGTATGTAGGCTTTTGAACTAATACATTTATCCAGTTTTTCACACCACCTAAGCACTCTTTATTTCTCCCCTCTCTCTCCCTGTCTAATCTTCTCTCCTCCTTCCCCAGTTAAAGTGCCCCCATTTTCCCCATTTCCCCTTTGATAATACCTGTCTCCTTCTATCTTCTTCTGTCAAGCCCCTTCTCCTCCATTACCCTCATGGTTACTTTATAACCCTTCCACCTCCCTTCCCAGTTAAATATCTCCATTTCTCCATTTCTCCCATGATAAGGCCTGTCTCCTACTATCCCCCTCTCATGATCCCTTTCTTCCCCTTTGCCTCCATGGTTTCTTTCCATTTTCCTGGCTCTGTGGTTCCATCATATATGGATTTGGAACTAAGATCCACAAATGAGGGAGAACACACGTCACTTGTTTTTCTGAGTCTTAGTATAACAGTTTCTAGTTTCATCCATTTACCTGAAAATTTCATTATTTCATTTTTCTTTACTGCTGAGTAGAACTCCATTGTGTAAATGTACTACATTTTCATTTTCAATTGAGGGACATTTAGGTTGTTTCCTTTTCTTATCTATTGTGAAAAAAAAAAGCAGCAACAAACATGGCTGTACAAGTATCTTTGCAATAGGATGAGTCTTCTGAGTATATACCAAGGAGTGATATAACCGGATCATATGATAGGTTCATTTTTAGTTTTTTAAGAGTTCTCCACACTGATTTCCACAGTGGTTGCACCAATTTGAAATCCCACCTGCAGTGAGTGAGGGTTTCCCTTTCCCTGCATCCTCACCAGCATTTGGTGTCATTTCTTCTCTTGATCTTATCCATTCTGACTGGTGTAAGACAAAGTCTTAAAATACCTTGATTTTCATTTCCATGTTTAATAAGAATGTTGAACAGTTTTTAAAGTGTTTCTTAGGCATTTTTATTTATTTTGAGACCTCTGTTCAGATCCATAGCCCATCTTTAAATGAGTTCTTTTTTTATTCTTTGTTTTTTTAGTTCTTTATATATTCTCGTTATTAATCATCTGTCAGATGTGTAGCTGGTGAAGATTTTCTCCCACTCTGTGGGCTTCCTCTTCACTCGATTGGTGGTTTTCTGTACAAAAGCTTTTAGTTTAATGAGGTCCCACTTCTCAATTGTTGACCTTAATTTCTGAGTAACAGGTGTTTGATTTAGAAATTTCTTCCCTACACCTGTATCTCGTAGGATACTGCCTATCTTTTCTTCTAACAGTTTCTGAGTTTCAGGTTTCACACTGAGGTCTTTGATCCATTTGGAGTTGACTTTAGAGCAAGGTGATAGATATGGTTCTCATTTCATTCTTCTAAACATGGAGATCCAGTTTTTCCAGCACCATTTGTTCAAGATGCTGTCTTTCTTCCAGTGTGTGTTATGTTTTTTGTTTTTTGTTTTGTTTTTTTTTGTTTTTTTTTTTTTTTTTTTTTTTTGGTCTTTTTGAGACAGGGTCTCCCTGTAGCTCCAGCTGTCCTGGAACTCACTGTGTAGACCAGGCTGGCCTTGAACTCACAGAGATCCACCTGCCTCTGCCTCTGCCTTCCGAGTGCTGGGATTAAAGGCGTAAGCCACCACACCCAGTGTTCTTGGTACTTTTATCAGATATCAGGTGACTGAAATTGTGTGCAATCATGTTTGAATCTTCTACTTTGTTCCATTGAACTCCATGTCTATTTTTATGCTGATACCATGCTGTTTTACGACTATAGCTCTGTAATGTATTTTGAGATTTGATATAGTAATCCCCCAAGAATTGCTCTTTGTGCTTCAGCTATCCAGGGGCTTTTGTGATTCCATATGAATTTTAGGATTTTTTTTTCTAAGTCTGTGAAGAATGTCATGGGAATTTTGACTGGGATTGCATTGAACTTATAAATTGCTTTTCTAAGATGGTCATTTTCACAATATTAATTCTACCAGTTCATGGGCATGGGAGGTCTTTTCCTTATGTCTTCCTCAATCTCCTCAAAGATTTAAAATTTGGGGCACTGGAGAGATGGCTCAGTAGTTAAGAGAACTGGCTGCTCTTTCAGAGGCCCCAGGTTCAGTTCCCAGCACCCAACCACATGGCAGCTAACATTCATCTGTAAATGCAGTGCAGGGGAATCCAACACCCTCTTCTGACCTCTGTGGGTATTGCATGACAAAAGGTCACTTAATATATACAGGCAATACACTCATACACATAAAATTTTAAAAAAGTAAAGCCTAGGGGTTGTGGCACATGCCTTTAATCAGCACTTGGGAGGCAGAGCCAGGCCAATCTCTGTGAGTTCAAGGCCAGCCTCGTCTACATAGTGAGTTCCAGACCAGCTGGGGCCATTAATAATAATAATACTTTTTAAAGACTTAAAAATTTAATTGTAGAGAAATTTAATGTCTTTGGTTAGATTTATGCCTAGATATTTTGTTTTTGAGGCTATTGTGAATGGGAACATTTCCATGTTCTCTTTTTCTGATAGCTTGTTACTGGTATATAGAAAGGCTATTGATTTCCTTAAATTGATTTTGTATCTTGCCACTTTGCTGAAAGTATTATTTCTAGAAGTTTTCTGGTGGAATTTTGGGGGCTTTGTTCCAATTAATACCTCCTTTAATTTCCTTCTCTTGTCTGATTGCTCTAGCAAGAGTTTCAAGTGCTATATTAAAAAAGGGTAGAGACAGTAGCCTTACCTGGTTCCTGATTTTAATGGAAATGCTTCCAGTTTTTCTTTATTTAGAATGATGCTGGCTGTGGGTTTGTTGTATGTAGCTTTTTAAAAAACATTTTATTTATTATTTTTTTTATGTGTATGAGTAAGCCTGCATGTATGTGAGTGCACCCGTTGTCATGCAATGCCACAGAAGTTAGAAGAGGGCTTCAGATTTCCCTGGTACTGGAGTTAAGGACGGTTCATAGCCACCATGTGGGTGCTGGGAATCAAACTCGGGTCCTCTGCAAGAGCAGTCAGTGCTCTTAACCACTGAGCAATCTCTCCAGTCCCTGTTGAGGTATGCTCCCTCCAGTTCAAATCCATCTAGTGCTTTTATCATAAATGCATGTTGGATCTTGTCAAAGGCTTTCTCTGCTTCTATTGAGTGGATCAGGTGATTTTCATCTTTAAGTCCATGTGTATGATTTATTACATTTATTGACTTACATATATTGAACAATCCTTGCATCTCTGGGATAAAGCCAACTTTATTTGGTGGATGATCTTTTTTTTTATTCTTATTCTTTTATGAAATTAGTTAAAAATTAATGAACAAGAAATTAAAGAGACTGAGCTGCAATTAACTTAGAATATTCTAACTGAAAAACAATTACTGTGAAACTATTTACATTCTCATAGAATTATAAACATTTCTCAAGGAATACTTTACAGCACAACTTTTTTTTTTCATACAGAAGAATTCATTCCAAAGCAATTGACATTGAGACGTTTTCACATGCATTTCTAATCTCTATATGCATGACTATCACTGGTCACAGTCGCCCACCTTCTGAGCTCCTCGGCATCTGAGCATGAATACAAACTCGTCAGATAGACAGCCTTCCTCTCCCACTAGAGGCTCCATACTCAGCCATCCCTGTCACTGTCCACTGTGTTGTCAGAACCCTCATCCATTCCCCCCTGTCTGCCCTTCTGGTAAATCTAGTCAGCCAGAGGTCCCTGTTCCAGGAGGGATCAGCTGTTCCTCATCTACGGCAATCCATTGTCAGTATTCCTTTGGATAGAATTGGGGTCTGCTGTTCATTTTTCCAGTAGTATGTTGGGTTACTGTCTGGAAGAGCCTTTATCCATCTTGGCCAACAACTCGACTGAAGGTATCGCCTGTCTGGCTTTGTTGTTTGTCAAGTAACTTTTAGTTATGTATATGTAGTTATGTAGTTATGTATATGTAGTGCAGGCTAGGAGAGTTAGCCGGTGGTGCAGGCCCAGGGAAGCAGAGAGAGGTGAGGGCGGGGCCAGGACCAGAAGTGGTGCTCCTGGAGCCCAAGAAAGGGACTGAGTTGCTCTGGGTGAGAAGGGTCAGGAAGCAGTATTGGTTCCCCAGGTGTCTAGGGCCCCAAGACTAGGAATGGCGCAGGGCTAAAACTAGGAGTATAGAACGGCAGGGGGGGGGGATGGAAGGGTGAATGAGGCTTAGGGAGTCCCGGCGCGGAGAGCTGCGCTATAGACTTACCCCAAGAGGCCTGAGGATAGTAGTCGGTGGATGATCTTTTTGATGTATGTCTGTATGCAGTTAGCCAGTATTTTGTTGAGAATTTTTGCATCTATGCTTATTAGGGATATGGGCCACAGTTTTCTTTTTTTTGTTGTATCTTTACCTAGTTTTAGTATTAGAGTAATACTATCTTCCTAGAAGTGGTTTGAAAGCTCTTCTGTTTCTATCTTTTTGAATAATATAAGTAGTATTGGTTATAGATCTTCTCTGAAGGTCTAGGAAAATTGTGCTGTGAATCCATCTGGGCCTGAGCTTTTTTATTCAGGAGGTTTTGTATCACGATGTCAATTGCCTTATTTGTTATGGGTTTGTTTAAACTGTTGATCTCTTCTTGATTTAACTTTGGTGGATCCATTTAATTTAGAAAATTGTCTGTTTCTTTAGATTTTTTTAGTTTAATAGAGTATAGGTTTTTAAAGTGTTCCCTTATAATGTTCTGGATCTTTTGGTTGTCTGTTGTGATGTTTCCCCTTTCATCTCTGATTTTGTTGATTTGGATTTGCTCTTTCTTTCCGTTAGCTGGGATAACGGTCTGTCTATCTTGCTTATCTTTTCAAAGAACCAGCTCTTAAACTCATTGATTCCTTGTATTGTATTCTTTCTTTCATAGATTATGTTTTTCATGTGATATTTAAGAATTATTTGTCTGTTGCAAAGTAACAAAGATTTTCTCCTAGAACTTTTGCATTTTTTTCTTCCTTAAAGCAAAGTTAGTGAGGTTTTTAAGTAGTTGCAACTGTGGATAGTAGGAGACGGTGCTTAGGTGTCTTTACAATGGCTATGTATATGATCCTATGGTTTCTAAGTTACGTTTCTCAAAAGATATAATTTATAATAAGGTTTAAGAATTAAGCAGGGGCTGGAGAGGTGACCCAGTGGCTAAGAGCACAGGCTGCTCTTGCAGAGGTCCAGGGTTTGGTTCCCAGCACCCACATGGCAGTTAACAACTCTCTGTAACTCCAATTCCAGGGGATCCGATGCCCTCTTCCGGCCTCAATGGGAATTACATTACACAAGTGAACTTACATATATGTATGCAAAACACTCTACACATAAAATAAAAATAGCATTAAAATTTTAACGATTAAGCAGAATTTTTAGGATTTCAGGCCTGTGTTCAATTTAAATTAACTTCCATATTAGTACAAAGTAGGATCCCCATCCATAGATGGCTATATTTATGTACATTTCTTTTTATATATTTATTTATTTTTATCTATTTTTGCTTTTTTGAGACAGGATCTCATTCTATATCCCAGATTCGTCTTGAACTCCCTGTGTGACCAGGCTGACCTCAAATTTGCAGAGATCCTTCTGTCTTAGCCTCCCAGATGTTGTGATTGCATGTATGAACCACCATGCCCAGTCCCATTCATATTTTTCTAATTTGAATATCCATTTGGTCCAGGAACATATTTTGAATTGCTTATGCATCTTTGTCAGAAATCCATTGTTCATGTACATGTCTATTTCTGGACTCTCTATTATTTCATTATCTATTTGTCTTTCCATCAATATTAAACTATCTTGATTATTGTAGCTATATGACCTTGAAGTTCAGCTAATGTTAGCCTTCCAAGTGTGTTCTTTTAGAAAAATATTTTGGCTTTTGTAAGTGTTATATGAATTTTAGAATGAGTTTTGTCAGTTCTATACCTGAAAAGCTGTTACTATTTTTATTAGTGTTTTATTAAATGTATGTTAGTTGGGAAGAAAGTGTCATCTGAGCAATATTGACTTGTTAAGCCCATGAATACAGTATGACTTTCCATCTTGGTCTTTGATTTTTCTCAGCAGTGTAGGGGTCACTCACAATCCATGTCTTTCTTCTCTTTTGTTAACTTTTCCCCTAAATATTCATGTTTTTTTAATAGTGTCAATTATATGACTTTCAAAATTTCAGTTTCTGGTTGTTCATTACTAATTTGTAGAAATTGATTTTTATATGTTAAAATATTTTTAAAGTTTTATTTATTTTTATTTTATGTGTATGAGTGTTTGCCTGCATGTTTGTATGTGCACTACATGTGTGCCTGGTGCCCACAGAGTCCAGAAGAGGGCATCAGTTCCCATGAACTAAAGTTACAGGTGGTTGTGAGCCTCTACATGGGTGCTAGGAACCAAACTCTCTTCCTCTGCAAGAATAGCAAGTGCTTTTAACCACTGAGCCATCTCTTCAGCTCTGTATATTGAAATCTTTTCCTTCAATTTTGCTAAACTTACTAGTTCTAGAAAATGTTTGAAAATTTCATTGAATTTGCTTCATAAATGATCAATTGTCTAGCAATAAAAAGTTTTATTTCTTTCATTCTTTTGAATACTTTTTATTTCTATTTTTTGCCTGACTACACTGGCTCAAGTTTCTAGTATAGGGTAAAAATAGCAAGGACTTACAGCAAGTATTTGGTTAAGGATTTTTTGCATTCATATTCATCAGAGATACTGGTCTGTTGTTTTCTTCTGTTGTCTTTACCTAGTTTGGGTGGCAGGTAATACTAGACTCAGAATGAGTTCAAAAGTGCATATTCTCTCTTGACTTTTGGGAAAGTTTGTGAAGAGTTGGTGTTGTCTAGGAAAGCCACTTGAGTCTGGGCTTTTCTTTGCGAATATGTTTTATTAGTAATTTATTTGTTACAGGTAGTTTTAGATTGTCTATTTCTTCTGGAGTCAGTTTTAGTAGTTCATTTCTTTCTAGGAATCTGTTAATATAATTTATGAGCATATAATTATTCAGAGTATTTTCTTATAACCCTTTTCATTTCTGTAAGGTCTGTAGTATCACTTTTACTTTTGGTCTTTGTCATTTGAGTTTTCTCACTGATTTCCTTAGTTATATAGCTTAAAATTTTCTCAATTATGTTGATCTTTTTAAAAAACCAACTTTTGATTTTGTTAATTTTTCTCACGTTTTTCTATTGTCTGTTTTATTTTTTTAATATTTTTTTAGAGGAAGCATTTCATTACAGCTTTAACATACTCAATAACAGTTTCCAGAGCAAAGATATATCTCATTCAAAAGTGGCTATAGCCGGGCGTGGTGGCACATGCCTTTAATCCCAGCACTCGGGAAGTAGAGGCAGGCAGATCTCTGTGAGTTCAAGGCCAGCCTGGTCTACATAGTGAGTTCCAGGACAGCTGGGGCTACAGGGAGACCCTGTATCAAAAAGACCAAGAAAAAAAAGTGGCTATAAAATTTTTAGGTTCGCTGTTGAATCTAATAACTGCATACTTAGAAGAATCATTTCATTACAAAAGCATTGACATATTCAATAACAATTTCCAGAGCTAAGATGCATGTCTTTCAAAATTGGCTGTAAAATTTTAGGTTTACAGTTGAATTAATACAGTTACACAATATTGTACTCAGTATAAACACTATAAGACAGAAAATTAAATGAGGTTTTAGCGTTTAAAAAAGATCTCCACTGCATTGTCAAAACACACAGTTTGATACAGAAAAATTCATTCCAAGCCTATTGACATTGAGACGTTTTCACACGCATTTCTAATCTCTATATACATGACTATCACTGGTCACAGT
>NW_008335006.1:706328-710018 GCF_000622305.1 Nannospalax galili | reverse complement strand
CCCAAGGGCTGGGACTAAAGGCGTGAGCCACCACGCCTGGCCAAAAATTCATTTTTTTTTTTTTAGAAGAAGCATCTCATTACAGCTTTAACATATTCAGTAACAATTTCCAGAGCAAGGATACATCTCTTTTAAAAGTGGCTGTAAATTTTTAGGTTCACACTTGAATTAATATCGTTACACAATATTGAATTCAGTATAAACCCTGTAAGATATAAAATTGAATGAGTTTTAACCCTTTAAAGAAGATCTCCATTTCATTTTAAAATATACTGTTTCCTACATTTTTAATGCTACTAACACTTAGATGTTGGGACATGTGTCTTTAATCTCTATGTATATGATGATTACTAGTCACAGTCGGTTACACTTGGATCCTTAGTACCTGAGTATGGATATAAAGTCATCAAGTAGATTTAACTGGTAATGTTTATCACCTCTACTATTTAACATGAAGTAAATTTTTATTCTTCCTCCTCAAATATGTCTTTTTTTAAATTTGTTGATTTTTCTGTGTGTATATCATACAGAACAACCCACACAGTCTCATTCATCTATATACCCACTTCCCAAATGGCACCCTCCCATAGCCTCCCCTTTCCCACATACTGGAGCCCACATACTCTGTCATCCCTGTTACTGTCCTCTATGTTGTCGACACCCCCAGCCATTCTGCAGTGCTTATCTGTCTGCTGAATCTAGTCAGCCTATCTAGAGAGCCTTCTTTTAGGAAGATCAGCTGTTCCTTATCTAGCAGCAATCAATTGTCAATGTTTCTTTAGATAAGATTGGGGTCTGCTGTTCATTTTCCCAGTTCTATACTGGGTAACTGTTTGGGAGTCTCTTGCAACACCTTGGCCAATAACTCAAAGGAAGTTATCATCTGTCTGGAATTATTTGTTGTTATATAGCTGTTAGCTATATATATGGACTCTTAAAAATTATATTGACACCATTAATCTTTGGCTATACTTTCCTTTTGGGTGTTTAAGACCCTACAGTTGGCATAGATAAAATAATTTATTTTTACTCTTAAGGTCGTTTGAGGATCTGTTCCTCAGGGGTAACATGGGCTTGGGAGGAGCCCCTGGCTCCTTTCTTTTACCAGTTCTGTCTATGTGAAGATAAGTCAAAGGTCCTGCTTGACCATGGCTGGCTTCGCTTGGAAGCATGGAGGAAATGTTTCCTCAGTGTTGATCCTCCTCTTTGTAGACTGGACACTGGTTCAGGTCCATCTAGTGGGGTCTCTACAGCCTCCTTGCTCAAGAGGACAAGTGACTCACCACAGTTACAGGACACTTTGAGAGATGCTCATAGTCCCCTGGAACTTAGTCGGCCTAGGAGGGCAAGGAGAAAAACTATCCTTTATGTCCCCCTGACCAAATTAGTATAGGCCTCAAAGTATGTCTGTTAAACATCAAAGAACATTAGTTCTACCAGTCTGGTACTTTTAATTACCATATGTCATGTAGATAGAGCTTGGGCAAAGAGCAAATGTTCTCAGATAAACCTTCCCTAGGCATATATTACATTCTTTGACCTGGTTGTATGTATAATTTGTCAGTAGGTTGTTGGCCTAATGTGGTTCTCTCTGGTTTTCTAAAACTAGCTAGGCATTGTTTATCTCTCACATTGTCTAACCCTTCCACCATGGTTTCCCCATTTAAGGTGCTGCCAATTTTTCCATTTCTCCCTTAATAATACCTTTCTCCTATGGTCCCACCTCTCTTGAGCTCCTTCTTTCCCTTTATCCCCTAGGTTCCTTATATAACCTTCCTTCCCCCCTCCCCTTAAAATAATCCCATTATTGTCCATATCTCCCTTATTAACACCTGCTTTCTACTGTTCTTCTCCTTCAATTCTTTCTCTTCCTTTACTTTCCCTGGTTCCTCTTCATTATCCTGGTTCTTGTAGTTATGTCTGGATACATATGCACTTATTAGGATTTGGTACTAGGATTCACATATGAGGGAGAACATATGCCATTTTTTTTCTGAGTCTGTGTTACTTCACTTAATATAACAGTTTCTAGTTCCATCCATTTACCTGCAAATTTCATGATTTCATCTTTCTTTACTGCTGAGTAAAACTCCATCGTATATATGAACCACATTTTCATTATCCACTCATCAATTGAGGGACACCTAGGTTGCTTCCATCTCTTAGCTATTGTGAAAAGAGTAGCAACAAACATGGATGTACAAGTGTCTCTGCAATAGGATGAGTTCTTTGGGTATATCCCAAGGAGTAGTATAACTGGGTCAAATTGTAGGTTCATTTGTAGTTTTTTAAGAGTTCTCCACACTGCTTTCCATAGGGGTTGAACCAGTTTGCAGCCCCACCAGCAGTGGATGAGTGTTCCCCTTTCCCCACATCCTCTCTAACATTTGGTATCATTTGTTTTCTTGATCTTAGCCAGTCTGACTGGGGTGAGGTGGTTTTAATTTGCATTTCCCTACTTCTTAGTGATGGTTAACATCTTTTAAGATGTTTCATAGCCATCTTTACTTCTTTTGAGAACTCTCTGTTCAGCTCCTTAGCCCATCTTTTAATTGGGTAACTTCCTGTGTTGATTCTCTGTTTTTTGAGTTCCTTATATATTTTGGATGTTAAACCTCTGTCAGATGTGTCACTGGTGAAGATTTTCTGCCATTCTGTGGGTTGTCTCTTCACTTGCCTGGTTTCCTCCTTTGATGTAAAGAAGATTTTTAGTTTAATGAGGTTCCATTTGTTGATTCTTGACTTTTTTTCCTGAACAATTGATGTCCAGTTTAGAAAATCCTTTCCTACACCTATATCTTGTAGGTTTTTCCCAATGTTTTCTTCTAATGGTTTCAGAGTTTCAGGCTTTACATTGAGGTCTTTGATCCATTTGGAATTGACTTTTGTGCAAGGTGAAAGATAGGGGTTTAGTTTCATTCTTCTATAGGTGGAGATCCAGTTTTGCCAGCACCATTTGCTGAACATGCTGTCTTTCCTCCAGTGAATGTTCTTGGCCCCTTTGTCAAATATCAGGTGGCTGAAATTGCATGTACTTATATTTGGGTCTTCAATTTTGTTCCATTGACATATGGGTCTATTTTTGTGCCAGTACCGTGTTGTTTTTATGACTTTAGCTCTGTAATACAGCTTAAAATCTGGTATGGCAATCCCCCCGGCATTGCTCTTCGTGCTTAGGGTTGCTTTGGCTATCCGAGCTCTTTTGTGCTTTGATATGAAACTTAGGATGGTTTTTTTCCAATTCTGTGAAAAATGTCATGTGGATTTTGTTTGGCATTGCATTGAATCTATAAATGGCTTTTGTTAGGATGGTCATTTTCACAATGTTAATTCTTCCAATCCATGATCATGGGAGGCCCTTCCATCTTCTGATGTCTTCCTCATTTTTTTTTCTTTAAAGATTTAAATTTTTCATTGTAGAGCTCTTTAATGTCTTTGGTCAGGTTTATTCCAAGATATTTTATTTTTTTTGCAGCTATTGTGAACGGGAGTGTTTCCATGTGCTCTTTCTCTGATTGTTTGTTATTGGTATATAGAAAGGCTATAGACTTTTGTAGGTTAATTTTGTAATCTTCCACCTTACTGAACATGTTAATAATTTCTAGGAGTTTTCAGGTGGAATTTTTCGCGTCCCTTAGCTATAATATCATATCATCTGCAAAAAGGGGTAATTTGGTCTTTTCTTTTCCA
>NW_008335006.1:704902-705601 GCF_000622305.1 Nannospalax galili | reverse complement strand
TTTCTGGTGTCTGTTGTGATGTTTCCCCTTTCATCTCTGATTTTGTTGATTTGGAGGTGCTCTTTCTTTCTTTTTGTTAACTGGACTAGTGGTCTGTCACTCTAGTTTATCTTTTCAAAGCACCAGCTCTTAGAGTCATTGATTCTTTGTAATGTTTTCTTTGTTTCAATTTCATTAATTTCTGCCCTGATTTTTGTTATTTCTTCTTGTCTGTTGGGTTTGGGTTTTGTTTGCTGTTGCTTTTCAAGTGTGTTGAGTTGCAGTGTTAAGTCATTTATTTGTGTTCTTTCCGATTTTTTGATGTAGGCACTTAGAGCTATAAACTTCCCTCTAAGAACGGCTTTCAGCGTGTCCCAGAGGTTTTCTGGTGTTGTACTGTCCTTTTCATTTAATTCCAGGAATACTTTTATTTCTTTCTTAATTTCTCTTTTGACCCATTCATCACTCAGGAGTGTGTTGTTTAATTTCCAAGCATTCGTGTAGTGATTTGGGCTTCTTCGGGTGTTGATTGTAAGCTTTATTGCACTGTGGTCTGATAGAACACATGGAATTATTTCAATCTTTTCGTATTTGCTGAGCTTTGTTTTGCGCCCCAGTATATGGTCAGTTTTGGAGAAAGTTCCATGGTGTGCTGAGTAGAAAGTATGTCCTTCGGTGTTTGGGTGGAATACTCGGTAGATATCTGTTAAGTCCATTTGA
>NW_008335006.1:698905-703681 GCF_000622305.1 Nannospalax galili | reverse complement strand
CTTCTCCTTCCTGTATGCCTATGATTCATAAGTTTGGTCTTTTTATGGTGTCACACAATTCATGCATATTCCAGTCTTGTGTTTTCTTAAATTTTTCATAATCTTTGCTTGAGTGGTCTAGTTCGTCTACTTTATCTTCTAGTCTTGATATTCTGTTGTCCATTTCATTCATCCTATTGGTGAGGCTTTCTCCTGTCATTTCTAATTGGTGTTCTGAGTGTTTCACTTCATTCTTCATTTCAGCCTAAGTATTCTCCAATATTTCTCTTTTCTGAATTCATTCAGAAGTTTATCCCTAGCTTCCCTCAGTTCTTTGATTACTTTGTGTGTGTGTTCTTTAAATTCACTGAATTCTTTTACCATGTTTATAATTGTTCTTTTGAGTTGCATGTCCTGCATTATCTCTAGGGCATTCTCATTGTACTCCTCTAGAGGACTATTGTATTTTGTGGGGATATGTTATTTTGGTTTTTCACGTTATTATTTTTTCTCTGTGATTTTGACATGTGAATTTCTTTTGTAGTTTCTGATTCTTGTGTGAGTCTCAAGCCTTCAAGTTTAGGTCTGCTTCTTTTTGTGAACTTTATGTGTCTTTGTGGTTTACTCTTTGGGCGAAAAAGGCTGCTTCCTCTAAGCTTCCCGTTCTCTCTTTTGATTTATATTGGAGTGGCCAGATTGCTTTTGTCTTCAGGAGTTCAGAGAGGCCTTTTGTGAACTTTATGTGTCTTTGTGGTTTACTCTTTGGGCATGAAAGGCTGCTTCCTCTAAGCTTCCCGTTCTCTCTTTTGATTTATATTGGAGTGGCCAGATTGCTTTTGTCTTCAGGAGTTCCCAGAGAGGCCCAAGTCAGATGAGGATCAGATGCTCTCATGCTTTCTCCTAAGGTCTGGATCCCTCCAAGGTAGATATTGGCCTCAGGAATTTGGGGGTTGGAATGGCCTTGGAGCTGGGCCCAGGAAAGATGCTGGTCTAGGGCAGCTGGTGGCCCTGCCTCCCAGAGATGCAAAGGAAGATGGGGGCGGGAGGCAGCCCCAAGGGTCCCTGGGGACTGCACTGAGGAGCCTGGTTTGTCCCATAGAGAGAAGCCTGTGGGTCAGAGAGAGGCCTGTGTATCCTGCAGGCCCAGGGAAGCAGAGAGACTTGCTAATTTTTATCAAATCTCACACTGAAACCGGCCTCATGAATGTTGGGTATCTTTGCTTTCTTATAATTATTTGAGGGAATTTGTTTCATGAAGTAGTTATGATACTTAGAAACTGTTTGGCCTTTTGAGTCTTTTCAAAATTGTTAAGGCAGGGTCAAGCCTAGGGCTAATGTTTTTCTCCTATAAGACTCCATGATGCACTCTACCTATGACCCATCAGTCTTTGAGTTTTTTTTCTAGTTTTGCCATAAAGAAAAGCACTTCTGTCTGTCCAATGAAATTGCTAGGTATCATTATATGTAATCCATTCACATGGTAGTTTTTTCCATTCTTAGCCTATCGATAATTTCCTCTCACACAAATATTGATCACCACTTGGCTGAATACTTAAGGAAGACCCTCTGAGAGTCTAAGATTTCATTTTATTCCTCTCTTCTTCAGTACATTGTCCTGCTGATCTTTGTCTCTACACCCTTAGCTCTTCCTCCTCAACTCAGGGAGTCCACAGGCTTTGCCTGGATTCCCTGCCCTGCACTCTGACCTGAACTCGAGGGCAGTAGCTGATTAGGCTGCAGGGTTCATCACATTGCATTCTGATATCACAGGGCTCACAGTCCTTTGTTTTGCCTGATGTTTGGCATCTTGCAAACCATGGTTTTGTGTATTTTACTGTTTGTTTTGTTTTTTGTTTTTTGTTTTTTTAGTGTGTCAGATGTTAGAGTAAATCTGGTCTGTCTTATTTCATCAAAGACAAAAATAAAAGTTCACACATTTCAGCAATTTTTAATCTTAATTTTATTTTTCACTTCAGGAGACCACCCACAAAGCCAGTATTTTATTAAGTGGTAAACTCAAGGTAGAAAGTGGTCAGATTTATCAAAGCCCAGTTACCTGGCTCAAGGATCTTCTGGGAGGCAACAGTTATGTCACCTGGAACTATGCTTGGAGTAAGGTAAGTCATTCTTCAATTTATCTTTAACATTAGAATCAAATGGAAATGTGCATAAGTTTAAGTTGAAACATCTTTTAAGAGAAGCCTGAAAGACTGCTAAGTTTTTGCTGCTGTGTGCCTTCTGTTATTTGCTCCCTGCCCTCTTCTACAAGCCTGTTTGCCAGAATTCTCATGGGCATGTTGCATAGTTCACTGCCTCCCTTCTTCCCTCCTTAGTCTCAAAAACTTAATTGCACCTACATAATTGCTTCTCTTTTTTATCCTCCCAGAGATTTCAATTCTTTGACTCCATATAGAAAATTTGGGGGGCTGGAGAGATGACTCAGCAGTTAAGAACACTGACTGTTCTTGCAGAAGACCCTGGTTCAAATCCCAGCACCCACATGGCAGCTAACAGCTGCCTGTAACTCCAGTTCCAGGGGATCCAAGAGCCTCTTCTGTCCTCCGCAGACATTGCGTGACACGGGTGCACTTACCTACATGCAGGCAACACACTCATAAACATAGTATACTAGTAGTTAATTTATGTTATTATTAGTTTAATGAAATAAAGCAAAAATCTTTCCCTAACTACAAAAGGAATGGACAAGACACCTAAGACTTACAGACATTACATTACACTTTTACTTTTGAACATGGCATTATTCTCAAATTACTCAAATAATTATTTTCCTCAATAAGAAATATTTTCATGCAAACCACCAAAACTTAGTAGTCCTTTGCTTAGTTCTGGCCTCATAGTTATAAACACATTAATGATTCATTGCTTTAGGAATGGTCTTGTCATCAAATTCGCCATTACTGTTTCAAAGAATAGAAGATACCTCTAACTTCTACTAACCTCTGCAGTAAGACTCAGAGCACCGGTTAACAGGAGGGACAGCTTTTTCCCAATTTTATCTAACCTAGGTCTGCTTACCTTCCCTCCTTGCTCTTCCTATGCCCCTAACTCTGCATTCTTCCAGACCTTTGTGGCAAGTGCTTCTAGCACTATGTTCCTCTTCTAAAATCAGCATGTTCTGGGTTCTGTGTGTTACATAGTCTGTCTGGTGTTTTGCCCCCTATAAATTTTTTTCCTCCCTTGAGAATCACCATGACATCTTCTTTCAGTTCATCTTTACTCTTTTTCCCAATCCTTTTCAGTAGATTCATAATTCGTTTCAGTGTTAGCAGTTAGCATATTACTCATGGTAATCCCTTTCATGACAAGATTTTTAAAAAATTGGTAGATTATACTCTTTGATGAAATTGAATCTTTCCTCACATATATATAACAGATTGCTTAGCTTAGGGTCTGTTGACTTCAGCATACTTGTGTTACAGTGTGTCTGGTAAGGACTCACTTTTTCCATTCTTTTTCTTTATTGGAATTACTGCATTTCCTGCCTTTGGATAGTTGGCTGTGCCATCATCTCCCTGTCTACTGCACTAGTGCCTCATTTGTATACCATTGCTTCTAATGACTTCTTCTCAGTCACATCAGCTAGTCCTGTGGTTTAGCATCTATGTGATAGTAAAGCCAAATGCAAACTAAAAACACTAAAACCAGACAACCCTTGGGTGTAAATTATCCTGATTATCTGATCAGCCTTAGATTACTTTTTAAAAATATTTTATTTATTATTATATTTTTAACAGCATAGGGTAGGTAGGGGGTTATTTACAGAAGAGTGGGTGCCCCACATTTATGGCTGTGCTGTAATGAGTGTGTATTTAAGTCCACACTCAAATACAGATCCTGTGACCTCCCAACAGCTGCATAAAATGGTGAGAGAGGTGTCTCTTGGTGTTATCAGCTTATATATCCTTTGCCCCTCCCCCCACATACAACTAAAGTGACTGATTGGGTGGGAGGGGTAACTGACTCCCCCTTTGACACCTTGATGAGTGTGGAAAGGAGGTGTAACTATAGTTTGCTTGCATAGTGGTCAGAGGATATTTCCAGTTAACACTCCACCCTTTCCTCAGACTCTTACATTCTTTCTACCAACTTCTTCCACAAAAGTCCCTGAGCCTTGGAAGGGGTGGTAGGTGTGGGATGATCTTCCTCCTGTTGTGGCAAGGCACTGAACTTTCAGGTCTCTGCATCATCTGTTTTCCATGGGTTGTTGAGCAGTTTCAGTGGGATTCCATCCACTATAAAAACACACAGAGCAAGCAGCAAGAACATCTAAATAGTAACTGCTATAATAACTTAAGCTATAGATATAAACACAGATGCTTGGTCGGAACATTAGCAGGTGCATCATTTCTATCTAACAAAGCAATTGCAGTGACTTCCCACTGGGGCCCATATTCTCCCCTGCCACAGGGTGTTCAGCCTTAGATTGCTTTTTAAAAGATTGTCCTGAATAAAAAAAAACAGAGCTTTTAAAATTTCTGCAGGGCACTCATGTACTTTTAGTAAATGCTCAAAGCTAGGAAACATAACCTCCATGAATTTTTTACAAGTCTTATTTTTCTGACTGATTTGAAGACTGTACGTGCCCAGTGTACATTTACTGAAAGTATATTTAGAATGTTCGAGCATGCTTTGGCCTTTCTTTGAACTCAAGGGTAAGTAGGGGTATCTTACCAGAACCATCCACTGTCTTTCAGGTCAGCAGTAGTCTTCAGAAGACATAGGTAGTTTACACTATTTTTCTCAAAGTAATAAGAAAGCTGCAACAAATCTTATTTT
>NW_008335006.1:692042-698779 GCF_000622305.1 Nannospalax galili | reverse complement strand
AAATTGAATCTTTCCTCACATATATATAACAGATTGCTTAGCTTAGGGTCTGTTGACTTCAGCATACTTGTGTTACAGTGTGTCTGGTAAGGACTCACTTTTTCCATTCTTTTTCTTTATTGGAATTACTGCATTTCCTGCCTTTGGATAGTTGGCTGTGCCATCATCTCCCTGTCTACTGCACTAGTGCCTCATTTGTATACCATTGCTTCTAATGACTTCTTCTCAGTCACATCAGCTAGTCCTGTGGTTTAGCATCTATGTGATAGTAAAGCCAAATGCAAACTAAAAACACTAAAACCAGACAACCCTTGGGTGTAAATTATCCTGATTATCTGATCAGCCTTAGATTACTTTTTAAAAATATTTTATTTATTATTATATTTTTAACAGCATAGGGTAGGTAGGGGGTTATTTACAGAAGAGTGGGTGCCCCACATTTATGGCTGTGCTGTAATGAGTGTGTATTTAAGTCCACACTCAAATACAGATCCTGTGACCTCCCAACAGCTGCATAAAATGGTGAGAGAGGTGTCTCTTGGTGTTATCAGCTTATATATCCTTTGCCCCTCCCCCCACATACAACTAAAGTGACTGATTGGGTGGGAGGGGTAACTGACTCCCCCTTTGACACCTTGATGAGTGTGGGAAGGAGGTGTAACTATAGTTTGCTTGCATAGTGGTCAGAGGATATTTCCAGTTAACACTCCACCCTTTCCTCAGACTCTTACATTCTTTCTACCAACTTCTTCCACAAAAGTCCCTGAGCCTTGGAAGGGGTGGTAGGTGTGGGGTGATCTTCCTCCTGTTGTGGCAAGGCACTGAACTTTCAGGTCTCTGCATCATCTGTTTTCCATGGGTTGTTGAGCAGTTTCAGTGGGATTCCATCCACTATAAAAACACACAGAGCAAGCAGCAAGAACATCTAAATAGTAACTGCTATAATAACTTAAGCTATAGATATAAACACAAATGCTTGGTCGGAACATTAGCAGGTGCATCATTTCTATCTAACAAAGCAATTGCAGTGACTTCCCACTGGGGCCCATATTCTCCCCTGCCACAGGGTGTTCAGCCTTAGATTGCTTTTTAAAAGATTGTCCTGAATAAAAAAAAACAGAGCTTTTAAAATTTCTGCAGGGCACTCATGTACTTTTAGTAAATGCTCAAAGCTAGGAAACATAACCTCCATGAATTTTTTACAAGTCTTATTTTTCTGACTGATTTGAAGACTGTACGTGCCCAGTGTACATTTACTGAAAGTATATTTAGAATGTTCGAGCATGCTTTGGCCTTTCTTTGAACTCAAGGGTAAGTAGGGGTATCTTACCAGAACCATCCACTGTCTTTCAGGTCAGCAGTAGTCTTCAGAAGACATAGGTAGTTTACACTATTTTTCTCAAAGTAATAAGAAAGCTGCAACAAATCTTATTTTTTAGTTTCATAAAAACCTCTGCATCTTCATGTATTAGGGTAACTCCTAAAGTCCTAGCCACTTCTTGCTTCAAGGGGCTTTTTGCTACTGTTTCAGAAACTTCTGGTAGTCAAGAGATCAGTAGCCAAGTGAGGTGAAAGAGAGAGAGAGTTTATTCACACCAGTGGGCTGATAACTCTGTAATAGCACCAGCCTCTAGTTCCAGTTTTTAGGGAAATTTATAATCTACCCATATTTGAGAGTTTAAGCAAGCAAGTAGTGTCTAAGTGGTAATTAAGCAAGTGGTTACACATGAACACATGGTTACAAAAGATCACAAGTCAAAAGATCACAAGAATGTAGCAGTTTGGCAAACCAAAATTTTAATGGTCTGGTTAAAAAAAAAATGAAGGGGGCAAAGGCATATTGCTGTTTACCAAGACGTTTACCTTTTTCATTCTTTTCTTATTTCTTCCTATCTTATCTTGGCCCCTCCACTGTCCAACATTCTTAGTTGGGTTGCCATCACTACTTTGGTAAATGTGAACATTTCTGTTGATTGGTTCTGAGAATGGTGGTGGTATGGAGCCAGGGATGCTTAGTTGACAGACACAAAATACCAGAAAACTAGGACTTGCTCTGCATCAGTGAGACAGACACTAGACACAGAGATGCTTCATAACTCCCACCCAAACAGGTAAGTACTACACAGCTTTGCTGAAGGAGTCCTGGTGCTCACTCCCAGTGGGTGACACTGATGTCTCTTGTTTCTGCTGCCTCATAACTGTCAGATATCATTCCAATGTTGCAGAGTCATCTCTAGGTGGAAGACAATGTGATCAAGCTCTTTATAAATTACAATCAGAGCAATAGTATTCTACAGCTGTACAATAAAGTCACTTTAAAAAATAACTCTTTGCCAGGCGTAGTGGCACACTCCTTTATCCTGAGCACTCAGGAGGCAGAGGCAGGTGGATCTTCATGAGTTCAAGGCCAGCCTGGTCTACATAGTGAGTTCCAGGACAGCTGGGGCTACAGGGAGACCCTGTCTCAAAAAGACCAAAAAAAAAAAAAACAAAAACCTCTTGGTCTGCATTCCCATAACTTCTGATCTAATAGTCTTGGTCAGGAAGAAGATAGTAGATAGTAGGTAGGAGGGACACAGATGTGGAGGTCAAAGAACAACTTCATAAAGTTAGTTTTCTCCTTCCATGGGGAGTGAACTCAGGTTGCCAGATCCATATAACAAGCACCTTTACACATGGCATCATTTTGCCAGCCCCAGGTAGGAGTTTTCCAGGTGGTTCTAATATGCTTCCTGGAATGAGAATCTCTGGCCTAGGTCAAGTTGTTTAACCTTTCTGAATTTCATTCTTCTTATATATAAAGTGAAGAGTGTTAGATGGCTAGTTTCCCAACTTAGAGATTATAGGACTTGCAAAGCACTCTGCTGTGAATAATGACCTTTATACAAAAACTTCACGAGGCAGAAAGATTGATTCCTGATTATGAATGTAAAAATAGAGTTACAGGAGATAAGTGACCTGAATTGCCTCAAGGCCAGTCAATGCCAGAATCAGGACTAGAATTTGGTCTTCAGATTACCTGTTCATAAATTTCTGTATTTGTAACAATGGCACAGGGAGGCCCACATTCCTTTCAGTAGAAACAGGTTGTTCTTCACTCAAAAGATCTTGCAGTTGGGGTTGGAGAGATGGCTCAGAGGTTAAGAGCACTGACTGCTTTTGCAGAGGACCCAGGTTTGATTCCCAGCACCCACGTGGCAGCTGCAAACCGTCATTAACTCCAGTTCCATGGGAATTTGAAGCCCTCTTCTGACCTCCGTGGCATTGCCCGACATGGGTGCACTCACATACATGCAGGCAATACACTCATACACATAAAATAAAAATAATAAAATATTTTTGAAAGATCTTGAAGTATATCATGTGCAAAAGGTTTTTTTGTTTTGTTTTGTTTTGTTTTTTTGTTTCCATGGGGAAAATGTCTTTTTAGTTTATGGTAATACCACCTTGAGCATCTGCTCTCAGACACTAAGCAGGGTTGGGCCTGATTAGTAATGGGTGGGAGGAAAATGTCTTTCTATAATATATTCACCATTTGAAAATCACAAGAATCACAAGAATGATAATCTTGGGTATTCCCAGAAGAGAGATGAACAGTTGGCTGTGGTAGTGACTTCAAGAGCTCCAGTCAGATCTCTCCTGAACACTAGATCCAGATGTATCACTACATTCCCATCACTATAAATTCATTCTTTTGGGTTTATCAGTGACTTTTCTCTATGAGCCCCCATGACCAACACACACACGCACACACACACACACACACACACACACACACACACACACACACACACATGCACGCATGCGCACGCACACACACACCATGCAGAGTTTTATAAAAAAATTCCTCCAACCATTATGATTAGGAATGTCAAGACATAGAAGATTGGGGGCATGATCATTCCAAGTGTTGAAAATTTTGTCTGGACAGATTGCCCAATCAGTTATCTCAGGTGTCTTAATTTAAACCTCCTGTGAACCAAGTTTCTACTGGGGTGCATTAGAGAATGGAATATGTAGTGTAAGGGCTTTCTCTTGCCTCTTGCTGAAGAGTGTTGGGAGCTTGGGAATTGGGATTGGGTAGAGGTATGTACTACAAAAAATGAGCTTTACCTGCATTACCACTTCCCCAGAAAAAAATCATTAGACTTTGATAGGACTTTCTGCCCTGTATTCTACATTTCTAAAAAAATTCAGAAGTATTTTCTTCAAAAGTCTTTTGTGTTACAGTGAACCTAAAAAGAAACCTTCAGTGTTTTTGCTGTTGCTTATTTGTTCATTTCTTTGCCTTTTTTCCTCACCTTAATATAAAAAACAATTATCTTCTTCTCTCTTCTCTTCGAATAGTGAAAATTTTATAAGACTTGCAGTGGAATTAAAGTAGTCATTTGATCATCCAGCAGATTATTGTTAGTCAATATTAATCATTTTTATTAAATAATTATTTTAGTCAATATTAACTTTTGACCACTTATTTTATTATGTTAGGATATAAAAGACTGGGTTTCATCATAACATTTTTCATACAAATGGCTTCTCTGAAGACATATAAAAAATGGAGTGAAGCCAAGCAGGGTGCCACACTTTTGTAATCCTGGCACACAGAAGGCTGCGTGAGGATTTCAAGTTCAAGGACAGCCTGGAGAACCTGTTGGAAGGAAGGGAGGGAAGGAAAAAAAGAAGGGAAGAGAAGATGAGGGAAGGGAGAAAACTTGAAGGAACTGGATGGATATTTGCAAATAAAATGGACTCCCAATAAAGAAAAAAATTCTTGGACATTTATGTACAGAGGTAGGTTATGTTAATTGATAACATCACTTTTCTCATTAATTACATCTCCAGAAAAATAGCTGATTGAGTCACCTACTTCACACATACACGTGGGGGGGGAGGGAGAGAGAGAGAGAGAGAGAGAGAGAGAGAGAGAGAGAGATCATCCTATTCCCTAAGCATGCATTCAGGGAATCAGCACAGACTAGTCAGACTAGTTTTTGAACAGTGGACCCCTGTTCTAAGACCTTCAGGGAAAGCACTCATGCCTTTAAGACAAAGCACACTGCAGGTCTACCCTTTAGAGACACATGTGCCCAATGATCTACAAATATCTTCATGAAACACAGTTTTCTAAGTCCCATCTCTCTTGTAACCGGGAAAGATGGCCTTCCATCAGCTTTCCCTAGCCATCATGACTTTTGGATGTCAGAATTGTCTCCGATTCTTCCTACCATGCCTCTGTCAAAGCAGGCATGTGAGCAAGGTTTGGAGCCAGTGAGATTTTGACTGTTTGCTCTTATACTTTAGCCAATGGAGCACAGACACTAATATGAAATGTAATTTCTTGGAGTGAATATTAATTGTTCATTTTTGTATCTATTTATTAACCTGTTCAATAAATTACTCCTTCCTCATGGAAAATACCTTTTTAGAAAGTTTGTCTCTTTTAAGATTAGCCTACAAAGTGATGGGTTTCATTGTGGCATCTTCATACATATGTGCCATTATATCTTGTTCTCATTCATTCCTTTCTCCCACTCGCCTCTCTATACCCCCTTCTCATCTCTAACTGCTTCTTTTTCTTCCCCTAGTTAGTGTGGCTTCTGCTTTTCCAACCACGTAAATTCCATTAGCTTTTCTATTTTCCATCTCCTTATGGTCCCTCCCTTCCTCTCATGATCCCCTAATTTTGTCTTAGAAACACACATTCATAAATATACACATGTGTATAATTTTAAAATTAGGGATAGAAAAGAAAAAAAGCAGTATGTAAATTTCTAAGTTTGGATTATTTTTCTTAACATAATAATTTCCAATATTATTCATTGTCCTGTGTCATGATTTCATTTTTCTTCATGGCTGCATAAAATTCACCCATGAACATCTAGGCTGGTTCCATTTCCTATCTTAGATCACCTAGCCAGAGGTAAGAGTATGGTATGGAAACCACTCAGTATTATTTTATCAGGACCTACCTGGCCTTTTATTGTGTTTGTTTTATGAAATTAGGAGCCCTAATGTTTGGTGCATATATATTTATAATTATTATATATCCTTGGTTACTTGTTCCCTTTATTAATATTTAGTGACTTTTATCTCTTCTAACTAATCTTGGTGTTAAGTTTGTTTTATCCACTATCAGAATAGCTATGCCAGCTTGTTTTCAGTTTCTATTTAATAGTTTTCTACACTTTGACTTTTGAAATGCTCTTATTTCTCTGTCAGTTTTAAGATTTGTGTGTGTGTGTGTGTGTGTGTGTGTGTGTGTGTCTGTGTGTGTGTGTGTGCGTGTGTGTGTTTTGAGACAGGATCCCTGGTAGCCCCAGCTAGCCTGGAACTCACTATGTAGCCCAGGCTGACCTTGATCTTACAGAGATTCACCTGTCTCTGCCTCCCAAGTAATTAAAGGCATGCGCCACCATGCCCAGCTCCTCTGTCAATTTTAAAAGATAGCTTTGCTGGATATAACATTCTTACTTGGCAGTTATTTTCTTTCAGGGCTTAAAATACATTCCATACTTTCTTGGCTTTGAGGGTTGCTAAGGACAGCTCTTCTGTTATCTGATGCTTCTGCTTTTGTTGGTATTTTTCTCTTTTAATATTTTTCTGTGTTTTGTATTTTTGACATTTTAACACCATTATTATTTATCTCAGCTTCTTTTTCTATCCTCTGGATTATCATATTTGGTCTCTTGGTCATATCCTATAGTTTTTTAATGTTGTGGTCATTCATGATCTTTGTC
>NW_008335006.1:684631-687685 GCF_000622305.1 Nannospalax galili | reverse complement strand
TTGTTGTGATGTTTCCCCTTTCATCTCTTATTTTGTTGATTTGGAGGTGCTTTTTCTTTCTTTTGGTTAAATGAGCTAGGGGTCTGTCAATCTTCTTTATCTTTTCAAAGAACCAGCTCTTGGTATTGTTGATTCTTTGTATTGTTTTCTCTGAATGCAGTATTTTCTCAACCTTGTCCTCCATCCATAATATTCTTCTGTTCAAATCCAGTGGTGACAATTTCCCACTGTGATTTTTTTTAATTTAATTCTTTGAAGTTTTTTCATTTCCCGCATTTATAATTCTTCCCCCCCCCCCAAATCTCAGTATCCTTGCTACATTTCCCCTCCATGTTGTTGACATTCTCCTCTATATTATTGACTTTTCTCTCTAGGTCCTAGACTGAATTCATCTGGTTTTTTTTTTTAATCCTCTTCCAAATCATTGATCATTTTTACCAGAAAACTTAGGAAATCTTCTTCTAGCACTTCGTATCATTGAGTATCTTTGCGTTGTATCATTGAGGTATTAGTGATCTTTTGGATGTTTCAGTCTGCCTTGCTTTGCATACTTATTACATTTTTATGTTGCAAATTTATACTTCTGTTGGTTTGAATACCTCATCTATTCTTAAAGACTTGATCTCCACTACCACTCACTAAGAAGGAAAGAAACTGCCATGATGTCAGTTTCATCATGGCTAGGGAAACTGAACCTTTAATATTTTTCATAAACCATGGATATGATGCTTCTAACTCCATATTGAGAATTTCTAAACATCCTTCAAACCAGTAATCACATCTCTCTATGCTTGACTTTTATCTTCACCTCTCTTCCCTCTGTTTACTCCCTCATAGAAGATAGATTTAATACTGACAAAGCTGTGGCCAGCTATTTTTTTGACAAAGGTAAAAACATGCAGTGAAAAAAACATAGTTTATTCAATAAATGGTGCTGGCAAAACTAGATGTACACCTGCTAGAGAATGAAATTAGATACATATATTTCACCTTGTACAACAATCAATTTGAAATGGGAGTGGGGGGCTAATAATATCCAGAATTTGCAACGAACTGCAGAAATTAAATACAAAGGAAATAAAAACTACCAGTCAACAAATGAGCTAAAGAAATGAAGAGACATATTTGAAAAGAAACACAAATAGCCAGTAACTGTTTTAAAAAGTATTCAACATCCCTAGTCATCAGAGAAATGCAAATTAAAACTACTTTGAGATACTACCTCACCCTAATCAGAATGGCTATCATCAAGAACTTTGACAATGAGGGCTGGAGAGATGGCCCAGTGGTTAAGAGCACCAGCTGCTCTTGTAGAGGACCCAGATTTGGTTCCTAGCACCCATATGGTGGCTAACAACCATCCATAACTCCAGTTCCAGGAGATTTGAGGCCTTCTTCTGACCTCTGTGGGCATTGCACAACAGGGGTGATCTTATACACATGCAGGCAGTACACTCATACACATAAAATAAAAATGAATAAAGCAGTAGAAAAAAGAGATCTGACAACAAATGTTGGAGAGGATGTTGAGAAAGAGGAACGCATATTCACTGTTGGTAGAGGTGCAGATTAAATTAATATGTAAATCAGTTTGTAGGCCCCTCAAAAAAATAATAATAGACCCATGTGACCCAGCTATTCCTCTCCTGGGAATAAACCCAGAAAATTCTATAACCTACTATAGAGATACATGCACATCCATGTTTATTGCTTCTCTACCATAGCAAGGAAATGGAACCAATCTAAATGTTCATCAACCAGTGAATAGATAATGAAAATATGATAATATACAAGATGAAATATTATTCACCTGTAAATAAAATGAAGTTATGAAATTTGCAGGAAAATGGATGAACTTAGATGTATAATACTAAGCAAAGTCACCTGAACACAAATAGGAAAAAAAAAAAGCATCACATGTTCTTCCTTATCCTACATCCTAGCCCATAATGTTACAGGTTTATGTGTAAATAGCTGTAACTATGGGTTTAATATAACATTTAGATAGGAGACCAAGGAAGAATATTAGGTCATGAGGAAGGACAGAATACAGGGAAAGGGACACACGAATCTCAAAAAAGATTATAAAACTAATTGTTTTTCTAGTTTTAACTCTGCCACAGTTTTTCTTTTCTTCTTTTCTTATTTATTTATATTTGTGGTAGGTAAGTCCATAAAAATGTCATTGATACTGAAAGTGTAAAGCCCTAAGCGAAGCTTCATGGTTTCAGAATGGCCATTCTCACTGTGTAGTTCACTAAGATACATAGAGTTTGGGACTGGACAAGTGTGTGTTTGAATGACTACCATAATCTTTCTGTGTGATGTGTATTTGTGAGTTCATTACAATAACATGATTTTTAAAAATCATAGTTAAAAAATCTCCGCTTTCATGGAGCTTATATTGTAATGAAGCATGTTCTGTTTGGGTCTTTGCTGGGCAGGACCATATTTTTGTTAGTTTATTAATATAGCCTACACAATATTAGGTATTTACTAAAGATGAGCCAGCCCACTTTGTCCGCAGTGAACCTACCTTCTGGGGCATGTTGTTAGAGTTCCCCAGCTAAGAGTAAGTAGGTATTTGCCAGTCTGCCTCAGCCCTGCCTGCTTTTGTACAGATATTTTTAAGCTCTGACCTTTGGGGCTGATAACAATATCTAAATTTACGGCACATTTTAATTTTTTAAAAAATATTTTATGTTCTCTCAATTTTTTGTTCCTTAAACTCTTTTATACTTAGCTATTTTAATTGTTTCTAACATCTAATAATTCACTTAATATATTCCTAAATGATAAGTCTATGTTAATTTTGATTTAAGTTATAAATGCTTACCCAGAACCCCTACCTTACTCAACTAGCTTTCATGTTTAAAGGATTTAAGTGTTTTTACGCTTCATAAAAACATATATGTATTTTCCTAATTATTCAGTATAATTTGGATAAAAATCTCAGTTTTCAAATTCAAATTTGTGTATATACATATTATATATATTTGTATATTATATAAAAGTATACATATTTTAACTGAATCTAACTGATTAGATTAAAAG
>NW_008335006.1:671959-684616 GCF_000622305.1 Nannospalax galili | reverse complement strand
AGGTTTGCCTATAACCCCAGCTGACCTGAAACTCACTATGTAGTCCAGGCTGGCCTTGACCTCATAGAGATCTACCCTCTACAGCCTCCTGAGTGCTGGGATTAAAGGTGTATGCTACGATGCCTGGCGAGACATCACTCTAATAACAATATTCATGATATTTTATAGTTTAAGTACTGATGTTCCTTGGTTAAATGAGCATGTAAGGTGTCCTATGTAGTCCAATTAGTTAGCTGGGATAAAAACAATTAAACAATATGTATATTTTACTAAGGAAATGGATAATTTCCTCATTAAAATAATAATTTTTAAAAGTAGTTGGTTAAGCCTTTAAGGCCTATAAAATTCTGATTTCCTTTAAAAATATTTTATTTTATGTTTCTATGTGTGTGCCTTGGCACAATTGTAGAAGTCAGAGGACTTGTAGGAGTTGATTCTTTCCTCCCACCATTTGGGTCCAGGAGCAGCAAACACTTTTGTTCATAAAGTGATCTTGCTGGAGAAAATATTCTTTTTCTTTTTTTCAGTGTCTTCATAATAATTTTTTTAGTTTCATACATTAATATTGTATTTGCATTATTTCTACCCCTCCCAATCCCTCTCCAGTTCCTTCCATGACCCCCACTCCCTCAAAAGTTCCTATCCTCTTTGATTATTATTGTTACATATACATACATCTATAAATATATATATATTTATATATACACACATAGATAGTACACTAAGTATATTTAGTGATACTCATATATACCTGTGTTTAGGGCTGCCCACTGGGATTACCTCTCAGGGAGCTAGTCCTTAGAGAAAACTGATTCTCCCCTCCTCAGTATCCATTGATTGCCTGTAGCTCTTCATCCTGAGGTGGGAACCCTGTGACATTTCCCCCATCCACCTTGGCATGTCAGCTGGTTTTGTCATTATGCAGATCTCATTAGATGACCACACAGTGAAGGTTTTATTGGTGTAGCTTCCCTGTCATGTCTAGAATACATTAACTAGCAGCAGGTGTCTTGTCCCTCTGTCTCTTACAATCTTTCCGCCTCCTTTTCCACATGTTCCCTGAGCCTTAAGTGTAGAGGTTGCATTATAGCTATATCAATTAGGGCTGGGCACCTCACAGTCACTTATTCTCTGCATTTGACCTTTTGTGGAACTTTGTTGTAGCCTCCATCTGTTTCAAAAAGAAGTTTCTTTCATGAGTAGTGAGAGGTTCACTTGTCTGTAAATATGAGACTATGTATCTAGAATATAGTAAGAAATTACATTAGTCTAGGAAAGTGTTAGAAGTAGGTTCTTCTTTAGGTTTGGCCTCTCCAACCATGTGCATTGGACTATGTTTGCAGTACCATGCATGGATTCCTTTTATTGAGTGGGCATTAAGTCCAATTGACAGCTGTTGATAACCCACAAAAGTGCCCCTATTGCACCAATAGAGATAATTTGCTGGGCAGTCATTGTTGTGGTTCATAGGCTTTATAGCTAGGTAGGACCATTTACTGTTTTTCTCCCTTGGCAGCTTGCATACTATCTTATGATACTATGAGAGCTAGTTGTCAGGGAGGAGGCTTCCAGGTCAGTTCTATCTCACTTGCTTCAAGTTCTGTATTTGTAATATGTCGTGTCTTTAGCAATAGGGTCTTACCTTCAAGTTCTGGAAGGCAATCACAGGCTGTGGCAATAACCTATATTATTTTGGGAGTCTCTTGAACTACTTTGATCAACAACTTGAAGGGAGGTTTCCCTTGCCTAGCACTGTGATTTTTGTTATAGTGCCTTCAACTATACACATGCACTCACATATATATTAAATGTGTATTTTTCAGTAGCCTTATGAAATAATGCACTTCCTTTTGGCATTCCATACCACCTAAGCATTACTCAACCTCTCTTCTTTCTTTCTCCCCCTGTATAGTCCTCCCACCTCCCTCCCCAGTTAAAGTTCCCCCTATTTCCCCATTTCCCCCTTGATTCCACCTGTCTCCTACTGTCCCCCTCTCAAGAGCTCCTTCTTCCCCTTTACTCCCATGATTCCTTTCCATTTTCCTGGCTCCTGCAGTTATATCAGGATATGTACTCAAACCTAGGGATTTGGAGCTAAGATCCACAAATGAGAGACAATATACAACACTTGTTTTTTCTGAGTCTGCATTCCCTCACTTAGGATTACAGTTTCTAGTTCCATCCATTTACCTGTACATTTCATGATTTTATTTTTCTTCACAGCTGAATAGAACCCCATTGTATAAATGTACCACATTTTCATTATGCATTCATCATTTGAGGGACATTTAGGTCGCTTCCATTCCTTACCTATTGTACATGGCTGTACAAGTATCTCTGCAGTAGGATGAGTCCTTTGGGTAGATACCAAGGAGTGGTATAACCAGATCATATGGAAGATCTATTTGTAGTTTTTTTAAAGAATTCTCACACCGGATGTGTGTGTACGCCTTTAATCCCAGCACTTGGGAAGCAGAGGCAGGCGGATCTCTGTGAGTTCCAGGCAGGGTGGGACTCAAAAACAAAATAAAACAAGACAAAACAAAAAAATTATCCACACTGATATCCATAGTGTCTGTACCAGTTTGCAATCCTACCAGAAGTGAGTGAGGCTTCCCCTTTCCCCACATCCTCACTAGCATTCGACGTCATTTGTTCTCTTGTCTTGGCCATTCTGACTGGGGTAAGATGAAATCTTAAGGTAGTTTTAATTTTCACTTCCCTAATTACTAAGGATGTTGAACACTTTTTAAGGTATTTCTTAGCCATTTTTATTTCTTCTTTTGAGAACTCTAGGTTCAGATCTATAGCCCATTTTTTAAATTGGGTCATATGTTTTCTTGATTCTTTGTTTTTTGAGTTCTTTGTATAGTTTGGAAATTAATCCTCTGTCAGATGTACAGCTAGCAAAGATTCTCTCCCACACTTTCCTGCACCTAAAAATTGTAGAGTGCTGCCTGTGCTCTCTTCTGACAGTTTCGGCATTTCAGGTTTCACATTGAGGTCTTTGACCCATTATTATTATTAATTATTATTGTTATTATTATATTATTTGTATGAGTGGATTGTCTGTATGTAGGTAGGTGCACCTGTTGTGCAGTGCTCTTGGAGGTCAGAAGAGGGTGTCAAGTCTCCTGGAACTGGAGTTACGGATGGTTTTTAGCCACCATGTGGGGTGCTGGGAATTGAGCCCAGGTCTTCTGCAAGAGCAGCCAGTGCTCTTAACTCCTGAGCCATCTCTCCAGCCCCTCTTTGATCCATTTTGTTCAGGTTGATAAATATGGGTCTAATTTAATTATTGTACACATACAGATCTAGTTTTCCCAGAGTCATTTGTTGAAAATGCTGTCTTTCTTCCAGTGTGTATTTTGGCACCTTTGTCAAATAGCAGGTGGCTGACATTGCATGTACTCATATTTGGGTCTTTTTTTTCCATTGATCTACATGTCTGTTTTTGTACCAATACCATGCTGTTTTTATTACTCTAGCTCTGTACTATAGTTTGAAATCTGATATGGTAATTCTTCGAGCATTGCTTTTATTGACTTTTTTCCCCACAGTGTTGCTTTGGCTATCCAGGTGGGTGTTTTTGTTTTTGGTTTGTTTTTTTTGTTTTGTTTTGTTTTGTTTTGTGTGTGTGTGTGTGTGTTTTGTGGTTCCATATGAATTTTAGGATGTCTTCGTCTATTGTCATGAAAAATGTTATGGGTATTTTGATTGGGACTGCACTGAATCTGTAAGTTGCTTTTGATAAGATGGTCTTTTCCACAGTGTCAGTTCTACCAATTCATGAGCTCAGTAGTTCGTTCCCTATTCTAGTGTCTTCCTCGATCTCTTTCTTCAAAGATTTAAAGTTTTCATTGTAGAGATCCTTAATGTCTTTTGGGTTGATATAGTCCTAGATTTTTTTAAGGCTGTTATGAATGGGAATGTCAGAAAAAGAAATTATGGAAATACAAGTACATTAAAACACTGATATGTAAACCTAAAACGTTATTAATGTGATCAGTTTGATCTAATTTCTTGAAAAGTACCATTGCTTTTATGGCTTAATTTATTTTAATGTTAATTTTTTTGGTCTTTTTGAGACAGGGTTTCCCTGTAGCCCCAGCTGTCCTGGAACTCACTATGTAGACCAAGCTGGCTTTGACCTCACAGAGATCCGCCTGCCTCTGCCTCCCAGGTGCTGGGATTAAAGGCGTGTGCCACCACACCTGGCTTAATGTTAATTTTTAAGCTATAAAGCAGTGGATGCAAGATTAATAGTTGTTGCAACAAGGGTCAGCAGGTTTTTCCTGTAAAGAGGCAAATAGCAAATAATACTTTAGGTTTAACTGCAGCTGACTCTGTCACATCTGCTCAGTTCTCTAGTAGTAGAGAAGCAGCCAGAGATGTTAAATAAATGATTCAATTATATTCCAACAAAATGTTATTCATAAAACAAAAGTGGAAGGCTGGACATGGCCAAGGGCTTTAGTATTGTGCCACAATAAGTGGTTTACAAAAAAAAATCACAAATTTTCAGGAAATAAATGTATTTACCTTGTATATATTGCATGACTTTTAAGTTCTGTTTTAAATTACATACAGGTAACATATCTTGGGAAGGAGCTTTTGAAATATGTTTCTGAAGACGTCCCTGCACCTCCAGAACCCAATAACACAGCTCAGCACCATCACCCATGTCTGCCAGGTATGTGTAGCTTAATATCTGTTTCTTAGATGTAGGGTAAAAACACCTAAAGCTACTTCTTCTGTCTTTCCCTCCATTGAGGTAAAATTCACAATCTATTCATTACAATTAACCACTTTAACATTAGGAATCCAATGACAGCATGTTCACAAAGTTGCACAACTGTGTAGTTTCAAAATACTTTCATTGCCCCCAAAAGAAACCTGCACTCAGTCAGCAGTTCTCCCCAATATCCACTCCCCTCCCCAGTTCAAGGAAGTTGCTTTCTATCTGAATGGATCTGTTTGTTCT
Source organism: Nannospalax galili (assembly GCF_000622305.1). Classification (NCBI taxonomy): domain Eukaryota; kingdom Metazoa; phylum Chordata; class Mammalia; order Rodentia; family Spalacidae; genus Nannospalax; species Nannospalax galili. The sequence continues at coordinate 679,632 of NW_008335006.1, read as the reverse complement.
GAATATATTATATAAGTGGAATAATGTAGTATGACCTTTTATTTCTACTTATTAACTCAGCATAATGGTTTTGAGGATTATCCACATTGTAGCATGGGTTTGTACTTTGTTCTCTGTTATGGCTAATACTCTATTATATGACTATCCCACAATTTGTTCATCCTTTAAGCACATAAGTTGTTTCTGCTTCTGGGCTATTGTGAGCGATGTGATGAGCATGCATATACATCTGAGTACCTGTGGGTATATGCTTAGGACTGGAATTTCTATATTGTATATAGCTCTAGATTTATGTTCTTAAAGAATAGCTAAACTGTTTTCCACATCAGTACAGCCATCTTACAGTCCCACAGTAAGAATCAAAGGCTTCAGGTTCTCTAAGCCCCCAATAATCTTCTGTTAGTTTATTTTCCTAGCCATAGTTGATTCTAGAAAAAGTTTTTAAAATGATACCATCTCATACAATTAATTTTCTTCTTTGAATCTATTCTGTAATCACCCTGGGTAATTGTCATTGAAATTACTCCTTTTTTTATAGTGAGGCTCCATATTTCAAACTGCTTTTCTTTCCTGACTTTTTACTTAATCTATCTTAACCTCTTAAGATCCTCCTCCATCTCAAAAAATAGCTTTATCATAATAGGCACGTGCTGCTTGGTTTTCTAAAGACGGCCCTCATTTTGGCAGAAACCTGGTCTGGGAGATCAGAAAACAATAAATGTGGAGAAGTTACAGAGATTAAGACACTAGAAAGAGTTCTTGAAGTAATTCATTGTGTTTGGTTTAATTGAATCTAGGTGTAAACCTTAGTAACCTGAATTCTTTTAAGTGACTCATGCAGCCAGCCTGACTGTAGATCTTGGATGACTAGAAGGACCATTTTGTATGCAGAAGATAATTTGATATTCAGAGGTTTACTTAGACTCCTAAGGGTGAAATTGCTAAAACAGTCTCAGTCTCTCTCTCTCTCTGTTCTTTCTCCCCCCTTTCTTCTCTCCCTTTCTCCCTTTCTCCCTCCCACATACACACACACATGCACACCCATACCCATTTGCAGGAAAGTCAAGCAAACCCTTTCTCTTCCTACTTTCTAACCTGAAGAGTCAAAGAAGAGCTGTAGGTTCTTCCTTACATTAAAAGGAAGAGTAATTCCAGGGAGCTGATGGGTAGTTACAGAAGTACTGTTTGGTTCTTGACCTCGTTTATGACATTTTCTGTTGTGCAGCAGCACCCCTCTGCCTATACTGCCTCCAACTGGATGCTGGGATAAAAGGAAGTGTGTTGTGGCAGAGGAGGGTAGCATAATGCTGGCTCTATCTGGTTTTCAGGGTTGTACCCTGCTCTTTCACAGATCACGCCCAAGTGTGAGGCTCATTTGTGAGCTTGCATCTGCTTCTCAGATTTTTTTTCTTCTGTTGCCTATAATATAGTTTCTTACTATTAATTTCTTTCCAAAAACCCTGATTTTCCTTTTCTTCAGATATTTTAGAAAATGTGTATGCTAATTTGAAAGCTATAGAGGTACCAGGGTGCCATCCAGCTTCTTGCTGCCTTGGTCTGAGCCTAGGAATCCACAGGCAGATTCCTGCTGGCCTCCTATAGACTGCTGTTGAAGTTTCGTTTGAACGTTCTTGATTAGGATTCTTTTGTGCTTGCTTGATGGTACCTGGCAGAATCCAATAACACTGCAAGTTAGAAAAATATAAAACTCTTTAATCCAACTACAAGAGAAGCATTCATGAGAGAATCATTCTCCCTCCCTGCATATCAAATGTAGTTATTGGAAATAAAGACATGGCTCTGACACTGTAGAGACCCAGTCAGTGTGCAGCCTTCATTAGCTCACCTCAAATCATAAGCATAACATATGTTTATGATGATCAGTCTTCAGAATAGTAACTTGAAAAGATAGAGTGCCCTTCATTTCAGTGCTGCTGACATGCTCCCTTTTCTGTAAAAGTATGTGTAATTGAGCAGAAACATCCACAGGTGCTTCTCTTTTATGTGGTTAAGAACTAAAACCCAGAGGAAGATGAGCGCTTGACAGCAGTGCCAATGGTGTTTATTTCAGCTCTTCTTTATAACTCTGAATTCTTTCTCACTGTACTAATCATAGTTTTTCAGTCAGGTATCACAATTAACATTCCTTTAAACTAAATCATAAGTTGGAGAATGCATGCATTGATTGGGGAAGAAAGATGTTTTTAAACCGAGTATTTGTCAAGTATCTGCCATGCCTGCAGCCTCTGTGAGGTCACTTTATACATATTAAATTGTTTACTGCTTTATAATAACATTTGGGTTTTTTTTCTATTCAGTCAAACGCACAAAAACAAGAACACTTAATACATTTAAAACCAAGTACTAAAGTCTTATTAGTTTTAAGAAACTTTGTATTAGGTTTCAGGTCACTCAAAGAATGAGGGCTTAAGTTGCTGTAAACAAGATACCTCAGGTCTCATGAGCTTCAGCAGAGCCTCATGGTAGCAGGAGTAGGCAGAGGAGGAGCTCCTTTGATGGTGACAAACAGGAAACAGAAAGAGAATACAAAAAGAGGCCAGAGACAGACACAGCACCCCCCACATACCCAGGGTACATCCTGGCAGCCTATTTCCTCCAACTGGCCCCACTTCCCACTCATCCATCACCTCCCATATTATGAACATATCAAGGCACTAATCCATTTGTTAGGTCAGAGCTCTGACTATTTAAATCTCTGGAAACACCATCACAAACATATCCAGAGGTTAATTTGCTAATCCTATAGACAACACCTAATCCAGTCAAGTACACAATGAAGATCAAGCATCATACCATTTGCTTAACTAATTGTTGATCATTTTGTTTGTGGTTAGAATTATGTTTCTCATTCTAAATTATTTTATCATAGAAAGATATTTGGGTTTTGTCCCTGGTTCCTGGCACCAGGAAAAAGTCCTTAGAGTTTCCCAAATGATCAGGGTAATAGGATTGTCTTCTTTCTGAGATGGATTATAGCTGGTCCCTAGATAGCTTAAGGCTAGGAGCTGGTCTCCAGAAAGACCAAGCCTTGATTGGAAGCTTACAACCTTCAGCCCCATCTTCCAGGCTCCAGGGAAGAGAGAGGCTGGAGATTGAAGTAATAGCTAGTGACCAATGATTTAATTAGTTGCTTTAGGCCTATGAAAGGCAGGTACATTGTACTAGGAACATATAGCAGAGCAAAGGTTCTTACCTCATGACCAGGATGGCCAGGAAACAATAGAGCAAGAAGGGTCTGGGATCCCACAATCCCCTTTGGGGGCATGTCTCCAATAACATAAAAACCTCTCTTTAGGCCCCACCTTTCAGAGGTTCAACACCATCTCTCAATACCATCATCCAGGAGTTAGAGTGTCAACAGAAAGGCCTTTGGATGACGTTTAAGAATCAAACTATAGCGCACACCTAGTTAGTGTCAGAGAGTTGGACAGTGGTTTGTATGAGGGGAAAAAAAAAAAAAAACCTCACATATTGGAAGACAAAAGTACCATGGGTAATTACAGCTCATTAGAATGAGAATGTATCTATAAATGTAATCTGTTATTTTCCATTTGTAACCAGAGTAAGCCAAGTTTCATTCCATAATCCTAATGAAATCTAGAGTGTTTAGTTTGTAAAGAACAAGTCCAGGAAGTCTTGAGTTGAAATTTTTACAATTAGAAATGAACCCCGTATACAAGTGTCAGCTAAGCACTGAACCTGATATATGGTGAAGCTAAGAGCTAGAGAGGTAAAATAGGTTAAATGAAAAGCACTTACAGATTAATGAGCCTTCAAAAGTAAGCCATCACCGAAAAGTAAAAATTTAATTATTTTGCTTCTGACCAGTTAAGTAAAAATTAAAACATTAGAAGGGGAAAATAAAGTAAAAATAAAAAATTTAACCTAACTAAACTGTCATATCATATTGAGGGATTAATTATGGCAACTAAATAATGTGAATTTGCATGCAGAATTATTCTGCCTAGTTAGTAAACCTAGCAATTCAGTTTAAGGATACTTGTAGAATATATAACGTTGGACACTATTACTTGAGGAAAATTTATTTCTCCTAACCCCACTCATGGGCATAGCAGTCCCTTAGCTGTACAGTCCTTGTTGGAAAGGAGGGGCAGAAAGACAAATTAGGCATCTACATAAATAGCTACTTTTCAAATTGTACTAAATGAGCTGCTATTTGTTCACAGATCTTGTTTAGGAAACATACCTCAAGTAAAAATAAAATGAAAAGACCAGTGGCTTTTTGCTCCCAACCAGGTGATTGATTGCCTTCACAAAGCTATGCATAGATGTCTTTGATGATGATGATGATGATTATTATTATTATTATTATTATTTGACCTAAGAGGGGATTGAGTGACTTCTCAAGATTCTAATTTTTCCCCTTTTTATTCACAAAAAATTCAGTGATAGAATATCATGTTTAATCCTTCACTAGCACTTTTGGTACTTAATTCCTTATACAGACATGTAAGACAAGAAAGGAGAACGATCTGAAGTAACTAGGAAGCCGAGATTTCTATTTTCTTTTCTTGATTTGATAATTCATTTATAATATTCAATATGCTGTTGTTTAATATGAACATAAGCAAAAGCCTTCCTCCAATCCAGTCTTCCTTGTCTTCTTCATGCCTCAGAGCTGGGAAGTGTCTGGGCCTCTGAGCATTATTCCCCCTAGTCCTCCCTACAGTCAATATGTGCATGCCACAGAGGAAAAAAAGAACAGCAGATATTGTTAGACTGCATAAACATCTTCAGGGCCAAGGTCTTATTCCTGGTACTAGTGTTTTACATATCAGCTTATACTGCTGTCAGTCACAATAGCTTAGTTTTTCTAAGATATATTCAGGTAACCAGTAGCATTTTCTAATGAACCCAGCACAAAAATCTCTTATAAAGGACATTGAATTTAAATGTTTAATATGTAGTATCTTAATCATTCTTCTCTTCACCCTCCTACTCCCCAGATAATTATCAGGGCTAAAGTGGAAGTGAAACTCTAGTGGTTGAAAATCTTCTTTTTCAAAGAAGAGCTTTTTATGTGTCCTCAAAGTCCTCTATTCTTTTCCCTTCTCTCATCATGACCCAAAGCTTAGTGAGAGCAATAATAGTTAAAGTGTAGACTGGGTTGATGGGAAAGCTTCTACTAAAATTCATGTTTATTGAACATTATGAATGAGTTATTAAATCAAGAAAAGAAAATCTGTTTCCTAACTACTTTGGATTCTTTCCTTTTCTTGCATGTTTGCAAAAGGATTTAAATATCAAAAAGTACTAGGCAAATAATGCAGTGTTATCAGAGAACAGAGATATATCCTGGATTGTTATTGGTTACTAAGGAGGAGGAGGTAAGGCACAGAGGGCAGAGAAAGTCTGTACCTACAGGCCCCACCTGGGGCTTGCACAAAGATAAAATGTCCAAAACTCAGCAACCAAACCCTAAAACCAGCAGAAATATGACAGGAATGAACCTGCATTGGGGTTCACAGAAAAGATCTCAGTTCTGGAGCTGTGTCTTTGGCTACTTTTCAAGACTAATTCAAAGCAGGCATTCCAAACTATATAAACATTTCTAAATTATTTATTTAATAACCACATAATTAGAAGAAATATTGACATATTCAATGACAATTTCAAGAGCATCTCAGAACTGGCTGTAAATTTTTAGGTTTACAGTTGAATTAATATAGTTGTACAATATTGTACTCAGTATAAACCACATAAGACATAAAATTGAAAGAGGTTTTAACCTTTCAAAAAGATCCTTGGCACCTGAGCATGGATATAAAGTCATGTGGTAGATGTCAATGGTAATACTTTTCACATCTAATTAACATGAAGCAAATTTTTATGATTCTTCCTTAAATATAACTTTTTATTTATTGATTTTTTTGGTGTGTATTTCATACAGAACATCCCAAAAAATTTTATTCATCTATATACCTACATCCCAAGTGACACCCTCCCATGCCCCCCTTCCCCCGCTGGAGCCCATATACTCTGTCATCCTTATTACTTACTGTCCACTATGTTGTCAGTGCCCCCAGCCATTCCCCAGTGCTTATCCATCTGCTGAGTCTAATCAGCCTATCTATAGTTCCTTGTTTTAGGAAGATCAGCTGTTCCTCATCTAGCAGCAATCAGTTGTCAATATTCCTCTAGATAACATTGGGGTCTGCTGTTCATTTTCCCAGTTCTATGCTGGGTTATTGTCTGGGAGTTTCTTGGGCCACCCTTGCCAACAAATCAAATGAAGGTATCTCCTGTCTGGCGTTGTTTCTTGTTATATAGCCTTTAGCTATACACATGGACTCAAAGAATTATTTTGATCCCTTTAATCTTTGGTTATAATTTCCTTTTGGGTGTTTAAGACCATGCAGTTGGCCCAGATAAACCAATTTATTTTTATTCTAAAAGTTGTTTGCGGATCTGTTCCTCAGGGATCACATGGGCTTAGGAGGAGCCCTTGGCTCCTTTCCTCTACCAGTTCCATCTATGTGAAGATAAGTCAAAGGTCCTGCTCTACCGTGAATGGCTTCACTTGGAAGCATGGAGGAAATGTTTCCTCTGTGTTGACCCTCCTCTTTGTAGACTGGACACTGGTTCAAGTCCATCTGGTAGGGTCTCCATGGCCTCCTTGATCAAGAGCACAGGTGACTCACCACAGTTATAGGACATTTTGAGAGATGTTCCGTAGTCTGCTGGAACTTAGTCGACCTTGGAGAGCAAGGGGCAAAAACTGTCCTTTAAGTCCCTCTGACAGATTAGTGTAGGCTAAAAGTATGGCTGTTAAACATCCAAGAAGATTACTTCAACCAGTCTAGTACTTTTAATTGTCATGTGCTATGTGGATAAAGCTTGGACAAAAACCAAATGTTCTCAGATAAGCATTGACTAGACATATATTATGTTCCTTGAGCTAGTTCTATGTCTAATTTGTCAGTGGGTTGTTGGACTAATATGGTTCCCTCTGTTTTTTTTTAAAACTAGCTAGGCATTATATATCTCTCACATTGTCTAACCCTTCCACCATGGTTTCCCCATTTAAAGTGCCCCCATTTTTCCCATTTCTCCCTTAATAATGCCTTTCTCCTCTAGTCCCACCTCTCTTGAGCTCCTTCTTTCCCTTTATCCCCAAGGTTCCTTGCATAACACTCCCTCCCCCTCCCCTTAAAATAACCCCGCTTTTATCCATATCTCCCTTATTAACACCTGTTTCCTACTGTTCTTCTCTTTCAGATTCTTTCTTTTCCTTTACCTTCCTGGTACCTTTCCATTATTCTGGTTCCTGTGGTTATGTCTGGATACAAACTCACTTATCAGGGTTTGGTTCTCGGATCCACAAATGTGGGAGAACATACATCGATTTTTTTTCTGAGTCTGTGTGTGTTCACTTAGTATAACAGTTTCTAGTTCCATCCATTTGCCTGCAAACTTCCTGATTTGATCTTTCTTTACTTCTGAGTAAAACTCCATCATTCATATAAATGAACCACATTTTTATCCACTCATCAGTTGAGGGACACTTAGGTTGCTTCCATCTATTAGCTATTGTGAAAAGAACAGCAACAAACATGGATGTATAAGTGTCTCTGCAATAGGATGAGTTCTTTGGGTATATGCCAAGGAGTGGTATAACTGGGTCAAATGGT
>NW_008335006.1:636505-671939 GCF_000622305.1 Nannospalax galili | reverse complement strand
TTGTAGATTTTTAAGAGTTCTTCACACTGCTTTCCATAGGGGTTGAACCAGTTTGCAGCCCCACCAGCAGTGGATGGGTGTTCCTCTTTCCCCACATCCCCTCCAACACTTGGCATCATTTGTTCTCTTGATCTTAGCCAGTCTGACTGAGGTAAGATGAAATCTTAAAGTGGCTTTAATGTTGAACATCTTTTAAGATGCTTCTTAGCCATCTTTATTTCTTCTTTTGAGAACTCTCTGTTCAGCTCCTTAGTCCATCTTTTAATTGGGTTACTTCCTTTCTTGATTCTTTATTTTTAGTTCATTATATATTCTTGATGTTAAATGTCTGTCAGATGTGTTCCTGGTGAAGATTTTCAGAGTTTCAGGTTTCACAATTAATATTAGAATTAATATTAATATTAGAACTTAATATTCTAATGAAGTCCACTCCATTTGGAGTGGACTTTTGTGCAAGGTGAAAGACAGGGGTTTAGTTTCATTCTTCTACAGGTGGAGATCCAGTTTTGCCAGCACCATTTGCTGAACATGCTGTCTTTCATCCAGTGAATGTTCTTGGCCCCTTTGTCAAACATCAGGTGGCTGAAATTGCATGTACTCATATTTGGGTCTTCAATTTTGTTTCATTGACCTATGAATCTATTTTTGTTTCAGTACCATTCCGTTTTTATGACTATAGCTCTGTAATACAGTTTAAAATCTGATATAGCAATCCCCCCAGCATTGCTAGTAGTGTTCAGCATTGCTTTGGCTATCCAAGGTCTATTGTGCTTCCATATGAATCTTGGAATTTTTTTTCCAGTTCTGTAAAGAATGTCATTGGGATTTTGATTTGCATTGCATTGAATCTATAAATGGCTTTTGGTAGGATGGTCATTTTCATAATATTAATTCTTCCAATCCATGAGTATGGAGAGTCCTTCCATCTTCTGATGTCTTCCTGAATGCACTTAGAGCTATAAACTTCCATCCAAGGACTGCTTTCAACATGTCCCAGAGGTTTTGTTGTGTTGTGTTGTCATTTTCATTTAGTTCCAGGAATACTTTTATTCCTTTTTTAATTTCTCCTTTGACCCATTCATCATTCAGGAGTGTGTTGTTTAATCTCCATGTGTTCACATAGTTACTAGGGTTTCTTCCAGGGTTCATTTTAAACTTTATTGCATTGTGGCCTGATAGAATGCATGAAATTATTTCAATCTTGTTGTTTTTGTTGAGGCTTGTTTTGGGCCACAGTATATGGTCGATTTTTAAGAAAGTTCCATGGGACGCTGAATAGAAAGTATATTCTTTGGTGCTTGGGTGGAATATTCAGTAGATATCTGTTAGGCCCATTTGATGTATGGTATTGTTTAACTCAGACATCTCTCTGTTAATTCTCTGTCCTGTTGACTTATCTAATGGAGACAATGGAGTATTGAAGTCCCTCACCATTAATGAGTTGGGATTAATCTGGGTCTTAAAGTCCTTAGCACTGTTTTTATGAAGTTGGGTGCCCCAGAGTTTGGTGACTATATGTTCATGATTGTAATATCTTCTTGGTCAATTGTTCATTTGATCAAAGTGAAGTGGCCCTCTTTATCTCTTCTGATTAGTTTTATTGGAAGTCTATTTTATCAGTTATTAGAATTGCAATGCCTGCTTTTTTCTTAGTACCATTCACTTGGTATTTTTTCTGTCTTGAAAGTGAGATGAGTTTCTTCCAGACAACAACAACAAAAAAATGGGTTTTGTTTCTTAATCCACTCAACTAGTCTTTGTCTTTTGACCGGGAGGTTCAGTCCATTGCTATTTAAAGTCATTAATGAAAGAAATGTATTGACTACTGTCATTTTTATTTCTGTTCACATTCTTGATGTAGCTGTGCATTTCCACAATGATACCTTCATTAAGTTTCTTTCCATAACCCCTTGGGTACAGTTGTTCCTTTCTTCAGCTCTTTGTATTGCTTCAAGAACTCTCTAAAGGGCTAGTTTTGTGGACATGAATTCTTTCAGCCTATTTATGTCATGGAAGATTTTTCTTTCCCCTTTGACTATAAGAGACATCTTTGCTGGGTAAAGTAATCTGAGTTGGCATCTGTGGTCATTTAGGAACTGGGAATACTTTGGTCCAGGCTCATCTGGCTTTCATAGTTTGCACTGAAAAGTCAGCTGTAATTCTGATGGTTTTCCTTTATATGTGACTTGTTTTTCTTTTGTAACTTTCAGTATTCACTCTTTGTTCTGTATGTTTAGTGTTTTTACTATGATGTATCATGGAGAGTTTCTTTTCTGGTCCTGTCTATTTGGTGTTCTATATGCTTCTTGTATTTGTATGAGCATGTCTTTCTTTAATTTGGGGAATTTTTCTTCTACAATCCTCTTGAAGATCTGGTCAATATCATTATCCTGAGATTCTTCTCCTTCTTGTGTGCCTATGATTTGTAAGTTTGGTGTCAGTTTTTATGGTGTCACACAATTCCTGCATATTCCATTCTTGTGTTTTCTTAAATTTTTCATATTCTTTACCTGGGTGGTCTAATTCATCCACTTTATCTTCCAGTCTTGATATTCTGTTTTCCATTTCATTCATCCTATTGATGAGGCTTTCTCCTGTCCCTAATTGGCTTACTGAATGTTTCACTTCCTTCTTCATTTCAGCTTGAGTATCCTTCAATATTTCTAACTCTTTTCTGAATTCATTCAGAAGTTTATCAATTCCTGCATATTCCATTCTTGTGTTTTCTTAAATTTTTCATATTCTTTACCTGGGTGGTCTAATTCATCCACTTTATCTTCCAGTCTTGATATTCTGTTTTCCATTTCATTCATCCTATTGATGAGGCTTTCTCCTGTCCCTTCTAATTGGCTTACTGAGTGTTTCACTTCCTTCTTCATTTCAGCCTGATTATTCTTCAATATTTCTAATTCTTTTCTGAATTCATTCAGCAGTTTATCCCTATCTTCTTTCAGTTCTTTAATTTCTTTGTTTCTGTGTTCTTTAAATTCACAGAATTCTTTTATCACGTTTATAATTGTTCTTTTGAATTTCATGTCCTGTGTTATCTCTAGGGTGTTCTCATTGTACTCCTCTATAGGACTGTTGGTACTTGATGGCGATATATTATTTGGGTTTTCCATCTTATTATTTTCTCACTATGACTTTGACATGTGGATTTCTTTTGTAGTTTCTGATTCTTGTGTGAGACCTAAGATTTCCTTTATTGAATTTAGGTCTGCTTCTTTTTGTAAACTTTGTGTGCCTTTGTGGTTTACTTGTTGGGCATGAAAAGCTGACTGATCTAGGCTTCAGGTTCTCTCTTTTGATTTTAGATTGGTGGGGGCAAATTGATTTTGTCTTCCTGCACAGGAGTTCCCACAGAGGCCCAAGCTGGATGAGGGTCAGATGCTCTCAAGCTTTCTCCTAAGTACTGGATCCCTCCAAGAAAGGTGCTGGCCCCAGGAAGCTGGGGGGGCTGGGCTGGCCAGAGATGCAAAGGGAGGTGGTAACAGGAAGAGGCCCAGAGGGCTCCTGGGGACTAGAGAGAGGAATTGGGTTGGTCAGGAAGCAGTGGGGAATCTGGGCCATGAGGTCTGGCATGCCAAGACAAGAGATGTGTCAGTGCCCCTGCTAGGGGAAGAGATGGGGCGGGGGAGCTAGGAGAGTGAATGAGGCTGGGAGAGTCAAGGTGCAGTGGGCGCAGCCAAACCTACCTAGGAAAGCTGCTGGCCCCAGGACGCTGGGGGACTGGGCTGCCTACATTTTAGTTTTTTAAGAAAAGAAAAAAAGGACAAGGAGCAAAAACTGTCCTTTATGTCCCTCTGACCAGATTAGTATAGGCTTCAAAGTATGACTGTTAAACATCCAATAAGGTTAGTTTCATCAGTCTGGTACTTTTAATTACCATGTGCTATGTAGATAAGGCTTTGGTAAAAAAAAAAAAAAAAGAGCATTTTCAGATAAGTCTTGACTAGATACATATTTTGTTCCTTAAACTAGTTGACTAAACTATGACCTTAGAAATTTTAAGATTATATGTATATTATTTTTGTCTCATCCTTTTAACATCTTTTACATTCTCATTTTCTTTCTTTTTTTAAATATTTTATTATTTTTGTTTTATGTGTATGAGTGTGTTGCCTGCATGTGTTTGAGTTCACCCATGTCGTGCAATGCCTCAGAGGTCAGATGAGGGCTTCGGATTCCCCTGGAACTGGAGTTAAGGACTGTCTGTAGCTGCCATGTGGGTGCTAGGAGTCAAACCCAGGTCCTCTGCAAGAGCAGTCAGTGCTCTTAACTGCTGAGCCATCTCTCCAGCCCCTCTTTGTTTCCTTTTTTTTTTTTTTTTAGTAATTGTGAGACATAATAGCATTAATAAATAAATTTTCTATCTGTCTTGAGAATTCTTTTCCTGGAGATGCTAAGCAATGCTTATTCCCTTTTAAGGTTCTAGTGTCAAGCCAATGTTTGATTAAAGTTTTACTAGGGGACCAATGAATTTACTGAGCTTACTTACCAAGATATCTGAGGGGTTGCTGAGGTGTATGTATGATCTGAGGATATGCACACTGGAAAGCCTTTACCCAGCATGGGTCATGCCTTCTCTTCCTAGCCATCCCCAGATTGTATACTTTAGCCCTCCCCACATCCAGAAGACCATGCATGATTAGGGCCCAATTACATACAGTTGGCTGGAAAGAGTGGCTGGATACTCCAGTGAGGGTCCAATGACCCTGCTTGGCCCTCCTTTAATGAATGTGAAGCTCATACTATTATATCATAAAATAACCTAGAAATTTTAGTTACTTAGAAAGCCAAGCTTGTAATAGAAAGCTGAAATCTGTTTGCTACATGTACTTATATTGGGATTGCCATGTTTAGCTCCGTGTTCTCTGGGTGTGTTTTTTTGGTCCTTCCATTCCAAGGTGTGTAGGTTGTTTTCTTATGGTCAGCAGCAAAGAAAACTGGAAAGTAGTGGTGCTGAGTGAAAGGAGAAGGGTCCAGGTGAACTGGGATTTAAGGAGCTGAGCCTAAAGTCAACACAGCATTATGGTACACATTTCATTGGCCAGAATTTAGTCAAATGCCAACCTAGCTGTAAAAAAGCTGAAAAATAGTGTTTTACCATATAACACATTGGCTAGGATTCTGTTACTGATGAGAGTAAATTAGGCCAAAAAGGAAGTAACAAATGGTTTCTTCTAGAAATGCTTTTAACGTAGCTGAATGTAGCCATAGCTTTTAGTGTCACTGGGGTAAACAACTTAAGGAATTTTGTTTGGCTCACAGTTTCAGAACCATGGTTGTTCAGTTCCATGTGTTTGGGGAAGACATTGCGGTGGCAGGAACATGTGGAAGAATAAAGCTGTTCACTTTGTGAGCTGACCAAGAAACAGAGAGCAAGAAAGGAAGTGGCCAGGAACAATATATCCCCAAGGACCTGCATTCGGTACCTAAAGTTTCTGTGTAAACTCCCAAATTAGCACTACCAACTGGATGCTGGTCCCATTCAAAATATGAGCCTATGAGGGACATTTCATATTCTGTCTGCAACACTGAAAGAAGAGAACATATTGATTTAATCAAAGTAAATTGTGTTCGATAATTTAGCATATTGCAAGGAACGTTACTCTGGAAATTGAAACAGTGGGCCTTTCTGAACACTGGATTAAAATAAGGATGATGATGATGATGATGATGATGAGTTGGGTTCTCTGTGAAGAACTGAAGTCTATAAAGGAGCCCTGGTCCACAGTGGTAGGGTTTGGTTCCTCAGCATCAGTATATACCCTATAAACTGGGCCTCTTCCTGCTCTGCGCTCTTGTCACCACGTGTAGGAAACTCCAAGGCAGGTGTGTCAGTAGATCCTTGCCTCTCCCCAGTCATTCCTTTTTATTAACAACAGTTTCTTTCAAATATTAAAGTGTGTTTGAATTAAGCATCATGAACCTATTGATTTTTGCTTTTAGTTTCATGTAACACTGTAGAAATCAGTTATACCTAGCATTCATTTTAGCACATTGCTGTATAACTATGTGTGTACTACTCTCAAAACTTTCAGTGTGTTGAAAAGTAATAAAAATGAGCCATCTCTAAACTTACTGTAAGCTGGTATAGTGGTACATGTCCATCGTCCCAACTACTTAGGAAGCTGAGGCAGGAAGATCATTTGAAACTATAAATTCAAGATCAGCCTGGGCTGGAGAGGTGGCTGAGGAGCTAAGAGCTTTTACCATTCTTCCAGAGAACCCAGGTTTGGTTCCCAGCACCCACGTGGAAGCTCTGTCATCCTCTTCCAGCTTTCTCAGGTGCTACAGATATATCAGATATATACCAGCCATCAAAACCAATGAGATAGATACTGTAATTAAAAATCTCCCAACTACAAAGAGCCCAGGAGCAGGTGGATACAATGCAGAATTCTACCAAACCTTCAAAGAAAAACATACCAGTACTACTCAAATTATTCCATAGAATAGAAAATGAAGGAAAAGTTCCTAATTCCTCCTATGAAGCCAGTGTTATTCTAATACCAAAACCAGACAATGACCCCCCCCAAAAATATTTTAGACCAGTCTCTCTGATAAATGCAAAAAAAATCTCAAAAAAATACTTGCAAACCAAATGCAAGAACACATCAACAAGATTATCTACCACAATCAAGTGAGCTTCATCCTAGAGATGCAGGGATGTTTCAACATACATAAACCAATAAATGTAATCCATCACATAAACAGACTCAAGGACAGAAACCACATGATCATCTTACTGGATGCAGAAAAAGGCCTTCAGCAAAATCCAACATCCATTCATGATAAAAGTCACCTAGGCATACAGGAAACCTATCTCTACATAATAAAGGCAATATACCACAAGCCCACAGCCAACACCATATAAATGGAGAAAAACTGAAAGCATTCCCATTAAAATCAGGAACAAGGCAAGGATGTCCACTCTCTCCCTTTCTCTTCAATATAGTACTTGAAGACTTAGCTAGAGCAATAAGACAAATGAAGGTGATAAAGGGGCTACAATGTGGATTGGAAGAAGTCTAAGTATCTTTATTTGAAGACGATACGATTCTTCTATACATAAAGGATCCTAAGACTCCACTAGAAAACTCCCAGAGCTGATAAATACATTTAGCAAAGTAGCAGGTTGTAAAGTCAACACCCCCAAATCAGTAACCTTCCTATACACCACCAACAAACATACTGTGATGGTTTGAATGAAAATGTTCCCCATAGGCTCCAAGTATTTGGACATTTTGTCCCCAGATGATGGCGCTGTTTTGGGAGGTTTTAGAAGATGTGGCTATCCTGGTGGAAGCATGTTACTGGGGGTGGGCTTAGAGAGTTCTTAAGCCTTGCTGGATCTCCAGCTACTCTTTTGCTTCCTGTGCCTGCATGATGATGTGAGAGCTTAGCTTCTGCTGCTCCTGTTCCAGCCACCTTCAGCCACTATGCCTCCCTGCCATGACAGACTGTAATTCCCCTGGAACTGTAAGCTCAAATAAACTCTTCCTTCTATAAATTGCTTGGGTCAGTGTTTCTATCACAGCAACAGAAAAGTAACTAATACACATACCAAGAAAGAAATCTGGGAAGCAGTCCCATTCATGACAGCTTCAAAATCCATAAATTATCTTGGAATAACTCTAGCAAAGAAAGTGAAGGACTTGTACAATAAAAACTTTAAAATATTCAAGCAAGAAATTGAAGAAGATACCAGCAGATGGAAAGAACCCCCATGCTCATGGATTAGTAGGATTAATATTGTGAAAATGGCCATCCTCCCAAAAGCAATCTACAAATTCAGTGCAATACCCATTAAAATTCCCACAGAATTCTAACATGGTGCTGGCATAGAAACAGACACATTGATCAGTAGAATAGTATTGAGGACCCAGATTTAAATCCACACATTTACAGTCACATAATTTTCGATAAAGGAACCAAAAATACACTCTGGGGAAAAGACAGTATGCTCAACAAATGGTGCCGGTCAAACTAAATAACATGTAGAAGAATGAAACTAGATCCCTGTCTTTCAACCATGCACAATGGATCAAGGACCTCAACATACAACCCAGTACCCTGAATCAGATAGAAGAGAAAGTAGGGAATACTTTGGAACTTATAGGCACAGGAAAAGACTTTCTAAACATGACTCCAATAATGCAGTTATTTAAGTCCAACAAGTGACAAATGAGACCACATCAAACTGAAAAGCTTCTGTACATCAAAGGATACCATCATTCGAGTGAAGAAACAACCTAAAGAATGGAAAAAATATCTTTACCAGCTATACCGCTGACCAGAGGGTTTGTATCTAGAATATACAAAGAACTTTTTTAAAAATAAAAAAAAAATGACCCAATTAAGACGTGGCTCAAGAAGCTGAAGAGAGAATCCTCTAAAGATGAAACACAAATGACTGAGAAATACTTTTTTAAATGTTCAGCATTTTTCGTCAACAGGGAAATGCGAATTAAAACCACTTTGAGATTTCATCTTGCCCTACTCAAAATGGCTAAGAGCCAAAAAACAATGACAAGTGTTGGTGAGATGTGGAGAAAGGATAACTTCTATCCACTGCTGCCGGGCATGCAGACTGGTGCAGCCACTGTAAAAATCAGTGTGGAGAGTCCTCAAAAAGCTAGAAATTGATCTGCCATATGACCTACTCTTGGGCATATACCCAAAAGACTCTATACCCTACTACAGAAATACCTATTCATCCATGTTCATTGTTGCCATTTTCATAATAGCCATAAATGGGAAAGAACTTAGATGTCCATCAACTAATGAATGGTTAATGAAGGTGTGGTACATATGCACAATGGAATATTATTCAGCTCTTGAAAATGAAATTGTGAAATTCACAGGTAAATGGATGGAATTGAAAGCAATCATCCTGGGTGAGGTAACCCAGACCCTGAAAGACAAATGTCATATGTTCTCTCTCATAGCTGGATGCTACCTTTGAAATCTTAGATATACATGTTTAAATTTTAAAATTCAGAGAAATCAAGAAGCTAAGAAATAATGGGTGGGCTGGAACTTCCTGGGAGGGGTGATAAAATGGGTGATAAATTTAAAAAATAATAAAATTAAGAAGCTAAAATAAAATAAAAAATAATTTTTTTAATTTTAAAGATCAGCCTATACAACATAGTGGTATCTCATCTCAAAACAAAGAAATAAAAAGCAGTATTTCCTGGAGGTAATGACAGTTAATAACAACTTTGGGTTTTGTCTGAGAGATATACCCCATCCCAAATGTTTGCAGATACATTGTCTCACAAAGCTGGGTGTGGATGGTAGTGCATGCCCATAGACCCAGTTACTTAGGAGACTGAGGTAGGAGGATCACATGAACCTGTAAATTTGAGATCTATGAAACCCAAAGCTGCTAATATGGGAATCATATGCTTACATGTGGACTACAGTTTTAAAACATAAAAGTCCTTTGATTATAAGTAACAGGTTTGTGTATGTGCATGTGTGTACAAGTACGTGGAGGGCCAGAGGACAACCTTGGCTGTTGTTCTTTAGTTGCTGCCCACCTTGGCACTTTTGTTTGTTTGTTTTTAATAAATATAGTTCTACAACATGATCTTATATTCTTTTTTATTGTTTTATGTGTATTTTGCCTGCATCTATGTATGTGTACCACATGTGTGGATGGTCCCTGTGGAGGCAAAAGAGGGCACTGGATACCCTAGAATTAGAGCTATGGAAGGCTGTTAGCCACCATGTGGATGCTGGAAACCCAACCAGGGTTCCCTGCAAAAAGAGCATGTGCTTTAACCACTCAGTCATCTCTCTAGCCCTTGACACCTTGGTTTTTTTTGTTGTTGTTTTGTTTTGTTTTGAGACAGGCTCTCATTGGCCTGGAACTCACCAAAAAGCCTAGGCTAGGTGGCCAAAGAGATCCACCTATCCCTGCCTCAGTGCTAGGGTTGCAAAGGCACACCACTACCCACTGTGCCTGACTCTTTTTTTACATGCATACCGGGAGAATCAAACACGGGTCCTCATGTTTCCAAAGCAAGTACTTTACTGACTGTACTATCACCCCAGTCTGTAAGTAACAGTTTTAAGTCCCACTCAGACTGGTTTACACTACCAAAAAAAGGAATTTTATTGACTTCTCTCCCTCCCCCACAGCATGGTCCCTTGCATGTCCCTCCCTCTTCTCCTCCCTGCCGATTGCTCCCATTTTTTCCACCTCCCTCAGGTAACATCTGTTCCCTACTATTCCCCCTTTCAGGTTCATTCTTTTCCTTTACCTCCATGTATCCTTTGCCTCTACTTGGCTCCTGGTGTTACATCAGAATTTATGTACTCACATATAAGGGATTGGTGCTACAGTCCACAAATGAGGGACAACAAACGTCGCTTGCTTTTCTGCGTTTGTGTTACTTCACTCTAATACTCTCTAGCTCCATCCATTTACCTGAAAATATCATAATTTCATCTTTTCTTACTGCTGAGGAGAACTCCATTGGATAGATGTACCACATTTTCATTAACCATTCATCAGTTGAGAGACATTTAGGTTGTTTCCATTTCTTAGCTATTGTGAAGAGAACAGCAACAAACATGGATGTACAGGTATCTCTACAGTATGATGAGTCCTTTGGAGAGTATATGCCAAGAAATGGTATCACTGGATCGTATGGTAGGTTCATTTTTAGTTTTTTGAGGGTTCTCTGCACTGCTTTCCATAGTGGTTGCATTCCCACCAGCAGTGAATGGCGTTCCTCTTTCTCCACATCCTCTCCAGCATTTACAGTCTTTCATTCTCTTGATCTTTGGCAATCTGACTGGGGTAAGATGGAATCTTAAAGTGGTTTTTATCAGCATTTCTCTAATGAAAGGATGTTGAGCACTTTTTAGGGTGTTTCTTAGCCATTTTTATTTCTTCATTTGAGAACTCTCTGTTTAGATCTATCACCAGTCTTTTTATTGGGGTTTTATTTTCTTATTTCTTTCTTTTTTGAGTTCTGAGTATATTCTGGATATTAATCCTCTGTTGGATGTGTAGCTGGTGAAGATTTTCTCCCTCTCAGTGGGTTTCTTCTTCTCTTCCTTAGTTGTTTCTTTTGCTGTACAGAAACTTTATAATTTAATGAGGTCCCACTTACTGATTGTTGACCTTAGTGCCTGAGTAGCTGTTGTCTGCTAGAAAATCCTTTCCTATGCCTATATCTTGGAGGGTGCTGCCTATATTTTCTCCTAGCAGTTTCCGAGTTTCAGGTTTTATGTTGATGTCTTTGATCCATTTGTAGTAGACTTTTGTGCAGGGTGAAAGATAAAGGTCAAGTTTCATTTTTCTGCAGGTGGAGATCCAGTTTTGTCAGCACCATTTGTTGAAGATGCTATCTTTCCTCCATTGTGTGCTCTTAGCATCTTTGTCAAGTATCAGGTGGCTGAAATTGCATGTACTCATGTTTGGGTCTGCTTTTGTGTCCCATTGACCTACGTGTCTATTTTTGTGCCAATGCCATGCTGTTTTTATGACTATAGCTCTGTAATATAATCTGAGATCTGGTATGGTGATTCCTGCCCCCCCAACGTTGCTCTTTTTGCCCAAGATTGTTTTGGCTATCTGGGGTCTTTTGTGATTCCATATGAATTTTAGGATGATTTTGTCAAGTTCTGTGAAGAATGTTATGGGTATTTTGATTGGGATTGCATTGAATCTATAAATTGCTTTTGGTAAAATGGTCATTTTCACAATATTGATTCTACCAATCCATGAGCATGGTAGGTCTTTCCATCTCCTAGTGTCTTTCTCAATCTCTTTCTTTAGAGTTTTAAATTTTTCATTGTAGAGATCTTTAATGTCTTTGGTTAGGTTTATTCCTAAGTATTATGTTTAAGGCTATTGAGAATGGGAGGGTTTCCTTGAGTGCTTTTTCTGATTGCTTGTTATTGGTATATAGAAAGGTTACTGATTTTTTTAAAGTTGATTTTGTATCCTGCCACTTTAACTGAAAATATTAATCAATTCTAACAGTTTTCTAGCAGAATTTTGGGATCTCTTATGTTTAATACCATATTACCTGCAAATAGGGATAATTTAAAAGACCACTTCTTTTTCCAATTATTACTCCTTTAATTTTCTTCTCTTTTCTTATTGCTCTTGCAAGAGTTTCAAGTACTATATTGAGAAGCAGTGGAGATAGTGGACAGCCCTGTCTGGTTCCTGATTTTAATAGGAATGTTTCCAGTTTTTCTCCATTTAGGATGATGTTGGCTAAGGGTTTATTGTATACAGCTTTAATTATGTTGAGGTATGTTCCCTCCAGACCAATTCCTTCTAGGACTTTTAACATGAATCCATGTTAGATTTTTCTGCATTTATTGAGATGACCATGTGGTTTTTGTCTTTAAGAATATTTATATGTTTTATTACATTTATTGACTTATGTTGAATCATCCCTGCATCTCTGGAATAAAGCTGACTTGATCATGGTGGATGATCTTTTTGATGTGTGTCTGTATGCAGTTTGCAAGTATTTTGTTGAGTGTCTTTGCATCTATGTTCATTAAGGTTATGGGTCTATACCTTTCTTTTTTGCGGTATCCTTACCTGGTTTTGGTATTAGAGTGATATTGGCTTCATAGAAGAGTTTGGGAGTTCACCCTCTGTTCCTGTCTTTTTGAATAATTTAAGTAGTGTTGGTTGTAGATTTTCTTTGAGTGTCTGGTAGAATTCTGCTGAGAATCCCTCTGGGCCTGGGCTTTTATTATTCAGGAGGTTTTGTATTACTGTTTCAGTTTCCTTATTTGTTACAGATCTGTTTAGGCTGTTGATCTCCTCTTGCTTTAACTTTGGTGGTGGCCATGATTTTAGAAATTCATCCATTTCTTTTAGGTTTTCAAATGTAATGGAGTATATATTTTTAAAGTATTCCCTTACAATGTTTTGGATGTGTGTGTGTGTGTGTGTGTGTGTGTGTGTGTGTGTACGTGTGTGTGTTGTGATGTTTTCCCTTTCATCTCTGATTTTGTTGATTGGGATTTGCTCTTTCTTTTTTTTGGTTAACTGAGATAAGGGTCTGTCTATCTTGTTTAACCTTTCAAAAGAACCAGCTCTTAGTTTCATTGATTTTCTGTTTTCTTTGTTTCTATTTCATTAATTTCTGCTCTGAGTTTTGTTATTTCTTCTTGTCTACTAGGTTTGGGGTTGGTTTGTTCTTGCCTTTCCAGAGTCTTGAGTTGTATTATCAAGTCATTTACATGTGCTCTTTCTGTTTTTTAATGTAGGCACTAAGAGCTATAAACTTCCCTCTTAGGACTGCTTTTATGATGTCCCAGAGGTTTTGTTGCATTGTGTTCTTGTTTTCATTTTGTTCCAGGAATACTTTTCTCTTTTAATTTGCCCATTCATGATTCAGGAGTGTGTTGTTTAATCTCCATGAGTCCATGTATTTACTAGAGCTTCTTTTGCTGTTGATTATAAGCTTTATTGGAGAATGGCAGTGGAGATGTGAGGGTGAATGAAGCTGGGGGAGTCAAGGGGCGGAGGGCACGATTGAGATTTGTTTTATGTACCAGGATGTGGTTAATTTTAGAAAAATTTGCATGAGCTGCTGAGTAGAAAGTGTATTCTTTGGTGATTGCATGGAATATTTTGTATATATCTGTTATGTCCATTTCATGTAGTATGTCATTTAATTCAGATGTCTCTCTGTTT
This sequence comes from Nannospalax galili, assembly GCF_000622305.1. Lineage (NCBI taxonomy): Eukaryota > Metazoa > Chordata > Mammalia > Rodentia > Spalacidae > Nannospalax > Nannospalax galili. The sequence goes on along the minus strand of NW_008335006.1, from coordinate 658,246 downwards.
ATTCTTTCTCCAGTTAACCTGTCTGTTGAAGAAAGTGGGGTATTAAAATCACCCAATATCACTGTGTATTAGTTACTTTTCTGTTGCTGTGATAGAAACACTGACCAAAGCAACTTACAAAAGGAAGAGTTTATTTAAGCCTATAGTTCCAAAGGGGCAGGAGTCCATCATGGCAGGGAGGCTTGGCAGCGGAGATGGTTGGGGAAGCAGAAGCTAAGCTCTCATATCTTCAAGCAGGCAAAGGAAGCAAGAGGATAACTCCAGATCCCCCAGGGCTTAAGAACTCTCTAAGCTTGCCCCCAGTGACATGCTTCCTCCAGCTTAGCCTCCCAAAACAGTGCTACCAACTGGTGACAAAATGTCCAAATACTTGGAGCCTATGATGGACATTCTCATTCAAAACTACTACACACTGAGTTGGTGTCCATCTCTGTGTTATAGTCCTGGACTACTGACTTTATGAAATTGGGTGCCCCAGAGTTTGGTGGATAAATGTTCATGATTATAATATCTGCTGGTCAATTGTTCCTTTGATTAGAATGAAGTAACCCTCCTCTTCTAATGAGTTTTAATTTGAAGTCTATTTTGTCAGATATTAAAATTGCGACACCTACTTCCTTCTTAGGGCCATTTTCTTGGAATATTTTTTTCCACCCTTTCACCCTAAGATAATGTCTACCTTTGAAGGTGAAATGAGTTTGTTGGAGACAAAAAAAGATAGGTTTTCTTTCTTGATCAATTGTACCAGCCTGTGTCTTTTGATGGAGGAGTTGAGGCCATTGATATTTAGTGTTATTATTGAAAGATGTGTATACTGTCATTTTAATTTCTTTGTGTTTGTGGCCCTACTTTGTGTTTCCATTGTTACACCTTTCCTTATTTTCTCTCTGTAGCCTCTTGGGCATACTCATTCCTTTCTTCACTCCTTTGTATTGCTTCAAGTATTCTCTATAGGGCTAGTTTGGAAGACATGAGTTCTTTCAGCCTATTTATATCATGGAAAATTTTCTGTTCCCCTTGACCTTGATAGATAATTTTGCTGGATAAAGTGTTTGGGCTTGGCACCCATGATTGTTTAGAACTGGGAATACTTTGTTCATTGCTCTTCTGGCTTTCATAGTTTGCATTGAAAAGTCAGCTGTAATTCTGGTGGGTTTTCCTTTATATATAACTTGTTTTTCTCTAGCAGCTTTCAGTACTCTCTCTTTGTTCTGTACACTTAATGTTTTTACTATGATATGTCATAGGGACTTTCTGTTCTGATCATGTCTTAATGGTGTTCTCTGTGTTTCTTGAATCTCTAGAGGTATATCTTTCCTTAATTTAGGAAAGTTTTCTTCTATAATCCTATTGAAGATCTGTTCGGTGCCATTGGTTTGATTTTCTTCTCCTTCCTGTATCCCTGTAATACGTAGATTTGGTTGTTTCATGTTGTCCCACATTTCCTGAGTATTCCATTCCTGTGGGTTTTTTTTTTTTTTTTATTTTGCATAGTCTTTGCTTAAGGAGTCCAGATCTTCAGCTTTATCCTCCAGTCTTGATATTCTGTTTTCCATTTCATTCATTCTGCTTATGCTTTCTCCTATTGTTTGTAATTGGTTTATTGAGTTTTTCAGTCTCATGTTCATTTCCATTTGGGTTTTCTTCACTATTTCTATCTCTTTGGTGAATTTGCTTTTCAAGCTATGAATTATTTTTGATATTTCATTAAGCCATATAGTTGTATATTCTTGGGCTTCCATCAAAAGGTTATGCCTTTCCTCTTTAAGTTCATTGAGTTGTTTGTGTTTTCTTGAATTTCTTTGATCATGTTTAGATTGTTCTTTTAAATTCTGTGTCCTGGGGTTCTACAGGGTGATTCTTAATGCTGTGCATTTCTGTAGGCCTTGTGGGTTTTGTTGGGGACATATTTTCCTGGTTTTTCATATTGTTTCTGTTTTCTCATTCCCATTTGGGCATATGGATGTTTTTTGTTGGTTATGTGTTCAACAGGAACTTCTCTGTTTTTGTTTTAATTTAATTTTGGTTCTGTTAATATTGTTTATGTAGTTTAGTTACTTTTTGTGTAGGTATGGAAGACAAATTGGTGGGTATTTCAAGGTCTGCCTGCCTGATAGGGATGCTGGGAAGTTGGCCATGAGGGGACCTGCTGGGGGGACAGCCAGGGCAGAAGGCTGGTCTCCGGCATGCAAAGGCAAGTTGGGGGCGGGGGCAGGCTGTGAGGTCTCTAGGGAAGTCAACTGATGAATTGGGTTGGTCTGGGTGCAAAGGTTTTGGAAGCAGTGAGGGTAATCTGGGCCAAGAGGTTAGTCCAGAGGTGTGGGGTGGCAAGACAAGAAGTGGGCCTGTGCCCAGGGCTAGAAGGAGAACAGGATGTGTGAACTAGAAGATTGAATCAAGTCGTAGGAATCAAGAGCAGTGGATGGGGTCAAACTTACCAGGGAAGGAGGCTGGCCTCAGGAATCCCAGGCAGTTTGGAGATGGGGACAGCCAGGGGAGAAGGCTGTTCTCAGGTGTGCAAAGGCAAGTTGGGGTGGGGTGGGGGCAGGCTCTGAGGTCCCTAGGGCAATAGACTAAAGAATTGGGTTGGTCTGGGTGCAAAGGATCAGGAAGCGGTGAGGGTGATCTGGGCCAAGAGAGTAGTCCTTAGGTCTGGAGTGCCAAGAGAAGTGGGCCTGTGCTGGAGGCTAGAAAGAAAACAGGATGTAGTAGCTGGGAGATTGAATCAGGTTGTATGAGAGACAGCTTCTTAAAAGGACTCCGTAGGTTAACCAGGCTCCATTGGATGGACCCAATGGACTGAAGGATATTTGGGGACATGAATCAGACTCTATAGGCCCATGGATATAATAGAGTATATTAAATTGGGCGAGGAGCAGAAAGAGGAGGTGCAGATATGAGAGGGGATCTAAATCAAATTATATTACATGAGAATAGCATAAATCCAATAAAATTTTTAATGTGGTGTGATTTTTTTTGTTGTTGTTTTAGTCTTTTTGAGACAGGGTCTCCCTGTAGCCCCAGCTGTCCTGGAACTCACTATGTAGACCAGGCTGACTTTGAACTCACAGAGATCCTCCTGCCTCTGCTTCCTGAGTGCTGGGAACTCACAAAGATCCTTCCCCCACTGCTTCCTGATCCTTTGCACCCAGACCAACCCAATTCTTCAGTATACTTCTCTAGAGAACTCACAGCCTGCCCCCACCCTCACTTGCCTTTGCACACCTGAGACCAGCCTTCTTCCCTGGCTGTCCCAACCCCCAACCTGCCTGGGATTCCTGAGGCCAGCTTCCTTCCCAGGTAAATTTGACCCTGCCCACTGCTCTTGACTCACACAACCTGATTTAATCTCCCAGCTCCCACATCCTGTTCTCCTTCCACCATGCCTAGTCTGTGTTTTTTTTTTTTTTTTTTTTTTTTTTTCTAAAAGACTTAAGAAAGAAATCTCATTGCATCTCACATTACTTGAATGGATTAGGTTCTTCCTGAATCAGTGCCCACTGATTGGGTTGGGTTTCAATAAATCAAGGTTGAGAACAACTCTAGCCCAAAGCACATGGACCAAGTATGGTGAAACACAGGGTCACAGAGGGGCAAATTAGGGTGGGAATGCTAAGTGGGTACTGGTCATCAAAAACACCATTGCTGTGCAAATACCTAATTATGTGAAACACTTATATTCCTGATTGTGGACAAAGCTCATGGGCTACATGGTATGTCTAAGAAAACTGCCTGGATGAAGTTACAACATTAGTGCTATCTGTGGAGTAAGATTCAATTTGCTGAATGATGAATAGCTCAGATAACCAAGCTTTGAGGCTATCAGGAAGTGTGAAGCAACCAGTTTTAGCATCATTGACCATTTTGACTGACAGAACCAAAAGAACCCTCTCACTTATGAAAGAAATAGAAGTCTGGGGAAGTCGTATTTTCTTTTTTTTCCAGTAAACTTTTTTTTTTTTTTTTTTGTCTTTTTGAGACAGGGTCTCTCTGTAGCCCCAGCTGTCCTGGAACTCACAATGTAGACCAGGCTGGCCTTGAACTCACAGAGATCTGCCTGCCTCTGCCTCCCAAGTGCTGGGATTAAAGGCGTGCACCACCATGCCCAGCTCCAGTAAACTTTTTAATGGAAGTAAAACACATGATCACCACAACACATAGGATCATTAAAATATTTTAATATTAGTATACATTTTTCACAGAAATACGAAAGTCTTATATACCAGTTTTTAACAACAAAATCCTATTGACATGAGTATCAAATATGTTACAAACAGAATAACTTACATACTCAAAATACTTTCAACGAATTCTTCTCTATTCTTTTGGGGAACATAGTATACACCCAAATGGAATGGGGATTGCTTCAATCATGATTGTTTTTTCTATAGCTTCCGTCTTTCTCAGTATGTATGCACGCAGTCTTACTGTTGGTGAAAGAAAGAACCCCTACACACCCCTCTCACCACATTTAAAAGACTTCTCATTTTATGGAGAAGCCATTTTTCTTGAGAGCATACACCAAGTATACAGTAGAGGTGGGACTAGAAAATTGGTCATCTATCTTCCAGCTTAAAACTCTTTTAGGTAATAAGCAATGACAATACTGATAGCAAGTTTTACCATTTGCTATATAACAGGCAATGTAAGAGTACACATGTAAAATCTCATTTAGTCTTCACAACTGTTTTATTCTTGGTTTGCTGGAAATTGAGGGACAGAGAGCCTTACTCAACTACCTTCAGAAGCTGCTCTCAGCCTTTTCCTGCTATTATTTTAGGCTGCACACAGCTCTTTCCTTCTCCTACCTCCCTCTCTTTCCTTCCCTCTCTTTCTCTCTCCTCCCTCCCCTTCCCTTGTCATCCAGTGCTTGGTTTACAGGTTTGTCTCAGGTACAAAAAGTGGAGTGATGAATAAGGAAAGTGATGAATGTCAGAAAAACCTGTCAAGTATGCTCTAATGTGGAATTGGCTGGATTTTAGGATTTGTAGTAACTACATTCAATCTTGGATTGTAAATGTCTGTTTTAATTTTATGCATATTTTAGCAGGCACTTCCAGAAAGTCAGTGGAAAGCATCCCTCACTATCTACAGATAAAAGAAATACTTTTAATCAGCGATCAAGAATTTCTGCCAAGCCATGTAATGGATCAGCATTGGAAGTTCTATGTGGAATGTGAGGAGCTAGAATTCTGAAGTCTTGTATTCTTAATAGTTTACTTGGTGTTTGTTTAGTATTATGAACAGCCTTCCGTCCTTTAGCTTGTATGGTGGGCCTAATTTAGTAGTGGGTTACTACTAGAGATAAGTATTTACTGTTATAAGAAAATTGTTATGGTAAGTGTAAGACTTTTTGCCATTGAATAAAGACATTTCTGAATAAGACTGTATTGAATCTTGCTTTATTTTTATAATATAAACTTAAAACTAATCTTGCATTTACCTTTCCCCCTTTGTATAGATAACAGTTGTTCCATAAGAGAAGGGAAGATATAAATAAAAGAGATTGATGGATAACTAGCCATAAAAGACCCAACAATGTTACTTTTAAGTCAAAATATAAAATTATGAAGGAAATGTAAGTTTCATAGTATAGGTAGTGCTGACTCTTAGAACAAAGAACTAATCAACTGTTGATCAGCAACAGATTATCTTAAAAGGATATACATTACTTTTGACTTGCTACATTGTCATAAAGATTTTTTAAGACTTATTCAAAGCTTTATTAGTTTTCTCAAAGCTCTTTCTTAATATTTTGATAACCATATTTTTCTTATCCTTCATATCTCTGACCACCAAATAAGCTTTTGACTTTTCTCTCTCGTGTAGAAAAGTTAAAATTGCAATCACTAGAAGTTTTTGTGGGGACTATGATATTGCCTTGGGATGTTTTCTTATTTTTAAATGTAGGAACTATCTTTAGAATATATAAGAAAGTAGTTAAGCACTGACTCTGGGGGAACCAAGAAGAAAGGAAGGGTCTCAGAGCCAGAGAGAACCACCTTGCCTTAGCTCTTCCCTGTGAGAACACTGGGCCGTTTGGGGGTAGTCACAAGATGTTTTGCCTATTCTGAGTTCTCAATAAAGCTTAAGCTTCTGACCCTCAGTCATAGACAGGACCTTGTAGACTGTCCAATAACCCAGTCTTCTACTTGGTCTTTGTGCATCCCCTTTGTTCCCCGCGACAATTTCACTGCTTCCTTAGAATCCTATAGACATACACGATTCTATGTATTTAACGTCTAGGAACCATATATGATATATGTCTTTCCAAGACTGGCTTAATTTCTTTAATGTGATTATCCCACTTACATCTGTTTCTCTGCAAGTGACAAAACTTTGTTCCTTATGGCTGAAAAAAATTTCCATTGTGTATACATACCACTTTCTTCAGCCATTCCTCTGTTGCTAGACACCTACACTGGTTCTATAACTTAACTATTGTGAATAATGCTGCAGTAAGCATTGATAGGCAAGTGTATCTGTGCTATGTTGACTTGAAGCCTTCATTCTCCCGAGTCCAGTCTTCATCAGTCCTGTGTAGACTATGCAACAGCAATGCTGACCCATTTCTCTAACTGCAGCTTCTCAGTTAAGCACCTGTGGCATAATGCTGCCAAATTATTCTTAGATCTTGCATTGCTCCCCTGCTGCTGCAAGAATGAAATCTCAGCCAAGCATTCAAGGTTACCTACTGTCTGGTCTTAACTAATCTTCCAGTATCATCTCCCCATGATCTTGTTCCCGAAAATTCATGTGTTGAACCTCTAGTCCCCCGTACTTCAGACGGTGACTGTATTTGGAGACGGGGTCTTTAAAAGGTTGGTTAAGTCAATATAAAGCCATTAAGGCAGACCTTAATTTCAGTCCTCTTTATTAGGAGAGGAAAGTCAGACACACAGGAACACTGGAGATGTTTATAGCAAAAGGTATTCATCCACAAATGGAGAGGACCCAGCATGGAGTAAACTGCACTGGTGTGATTTTAGACCCCAGCTCCAGAACCATGAAATGAGCTTCTGTTGGTTTAAGCCATCCAGTGTGTTGTGTTTTTATTATGGCAGCCCTAGCCAAATGAATATAACCTCTGACTTTTCTTCCCTTGTTCACACTGTTTCTAGAATGTTCCCTCTCTCATGCCCATCTCTGTTTTCATTCTCTGGGCCCACCCCTCATGTATGACCTGTTACCTTGTCTGGCTGTCCCAATCCAAGCACTTAATATTATACACACACACACACATATATATGTATATGTATGTATATGTGTGTGTGCCTGATAGTACTGATTTTAGTTTTCATGGTTTGTCTCTTTGAACACTGGAAAACTTGTTGACAATCTGGTTCGGGTTTTATACTTTATATATCCTATGAAATATCTTGAGCACAGTAGATGCAGGTATATGTGCAGAAAAAAAATACCATACAAAAAGGAGAATTTTCTTCCAAAGCACTTATTTTATGAAAAAGCTTCCCTGAACACTTAAACTGTTATGAAACTTGTATTGCAGGCTAGCGATATGGCTCAGCGGGTAAAGGTGCTTGTGAACAAGCCTGACAGCCTAAGTCAGAGCCCCAGAGTGAGTCACATGCTACTCCTCAATAGGTCACTTACTGGAGAAGTAATATTGTCTTGATTAGCTGAAAGAATGCATGCCTAGGTATAAGAGCACAGCCAGCTGTACAAATTACCCACTGTGCCAGTAGAGAAGCAAGGATGGATGGATGGATGGATGGATGGATGGATGGATGGATGGATGGCAGGCATATGTAAGAGGTTAGCATAAAGCTAATATTTTGAAAATTTGATATATCCCAGGCATCATTGTAAGCACTTTTGATATGTTAAGCCATGTAATCCTTACCTCACCTTGTAAGATGGAAAATAATATTCATATTACAGATGAAGGAACTAAGGCAAAATATGAAAAGTAACTGTCCTACTTTGTTTCTCCATTGCTGTGATAAACCACTCTGACCACTATCAACCTGGGGAGGAAAGGGTTTATTCTCCCAGGTCATAGTTCATCAGGGAGCCCAAGGTAGGAACTCAGGGCAGGAACCTGGAGGCAGGAGCTGGAGCACAGGTCACGGAGGAACACTGCATACTGGCTTGCTTCCCTGGCCTATGCTCAGCCTGCTTTCTTATGCAACACAGGCCCACCTGCTGAGGGGTGGCACCACCCACAGTGGGCTGGGCCCTCCCACATCACACAACAATCAAGACTATGCCCCACAGACATGGCCACAGGCCATTCCAATAGAGACAATTCCAAATTTGAGGGTCCCTCAACCCATGTGTGTCAAATTGATACTAAAGCTATCCAGCACAGTAGCTACCAAGTGGTAGAGCTGTAAATCAAGCTTGGTAATTTAACTTCAGAGCTCATTAGGTGTGGTGTATTTTTTCTCACTCAACCGAAGTTGCCTACCTCAAAATGTACCGTATGTTATTGGAACAGTGTCAGCCTCATGATGGTGACTCTATTGGCTCCTGCCTACACATTCTATTGGAGTCCGTTTGCTTACCGTGGTGAAGGATAGACACAAAGGCAGGTTCTCACTGGTAGAGAATGGAATGCAGCAGTCCAACTGACCAGTTCTAATATAAACATGTTGACATCTACTCTTGAGGCTCTCTGTCTTCCAGTCTAGAAAGTTCTAGGTATGGCCAAACAGTTTTCATGGGGAACTCTTCTGCTGCTTTGAATGAGTCCATGTGCCCATAGACCCTGTCTTGCAAAATGACTTTGGATTTCCTGTGCTATTGAGAACTAACAGCACTTTGCTTTTGCATATATTTCTTTAGAGTCTTTCTCCAGTTTTGTTGGTTTCATCACGTTCACTGAAGCCTCTTTTACAAAAGGAAACACACCTTTTCTAAACATGCAAACGCCAAGAATGTGACTGCTTCCTACTTAAACTACAATGTTCTCAAGTCCCTAGTTCTTTTACCATCTAATTAAAAGGATCAGAATTTGAGACCAAGTACAGGCCTGTGGTTAACCACTAAATTTGTGGGTGTGTATTCTTTCATTTTAGGTTACTTTGCCAAGAGTGCTTTGTTTTGTTTTTGAGACAGGCTAGCTTTGAACTCTCCATGTAGCCAAGGATAACCCTGAACTTTTTTTTTGAGACAGTGTTTCCCTTTAGCTCTAGCTAACCTGGAACTCACTATGTAGACCAGGCTGGCCTTGATCTCACAGAGATCCATCTGTGTCTGCCTCTGCCTCCAGAGTGCTAGGATCAAAGATGTGAGTCACCACACCTTGAACTTTTGGATCCTCTTTCTTTCACCTCCCAAATGCTGAGATTACAGATATGCCACAACACCCATTTTATGTGGCGTTGGGTTGCATGCCAGGTAAGCAATCAATCAGCTGAGATATAGCCCAGCTATCCTTTGCCAGGAGTTTTAAGGCAATACCAGCAGGTGAAAATATTTGATGCTGTAATGTTAATCTAGTACTTCTAGATGGTAAAAGCAGTTGACACTTGTGTTTTCAGCACAAAACACCTTAAAGCTTCATGATGTCTAACAGCTTGGCTGAGATACAAAATTGGGTCATGTCCTTCAAAGCTGGAGACAAGGAAGTGGTAAGGCAAGTTCATAGCTAGTCGAGCCTTCTAGTCACCTGCCATACAGCACAGCTTTTTGGTCTCTGTTCATTATTGTGTTCACAGTAACTTACAAAATGTGTCAACAGAAAACCAAAAATGTGTGTAAAAAATGGCTCCCAAAGAAATGTGCTAGTGATCAAAGCAAAATGGCTCAAGAAGATATTGGTTCTTAGTCAAAAAATAAAAAGAACAGACAGCTAGATTTGGAAGAGGCCACTCTATGCCACAAAAGACTTGCTATGCAATAAACCCAGAGAGTCCCTAGCCTATGAGACTATGGGTCTTCTTTTCCTTTAGAAGCCAAGTAGGATAGTTTGAGACTCTCAGTCCATATACCTCTCAGTCCATAGACAGGCAAAGTCTACCAGCACCCAACTGTAAGCACCCTGCCCTTATTTCTGTACACTTCCCAAGAAGGGACTTAGATGCTCCCACTGCATGTTTCTTTCCATCAGCCTGCTGGTCAACTTGGTCCCTAGTTACACTTAGTCCTATCACTGGTCACATGCCTCTCCACCACAACTCACCTCACTGCACTTGCTCACTTTCCCACCCTGCCCCCAAGTATGGAACAAGTTTTATTGGCAACTTGCTGGTAAAGGGGAAGGAAGTACACAGCACAGCACAGCTGAAATGACCGGACATGACCTCTACCACAGAGAATTTCTCCTCGGTGCTCAGTTCTAGACCCACCTTTGGTTGAGGAAACAGGATAGGACCTTAACGCAGGCTTTAGGCTGACACCTCACTCTAGCAGTGGATAGTTACAGTGGGGCACACACACACACACACACACACACACCCCACAATCCTGCACCCTTACAGCAGAAGTTTTGAGGCATCATTACTTTCTTACACTTCCCGGGTAGTTATGTAGCCAGCTTGAAAATGACTGCTATAGGTTCCCCTGACCTGCTCCTCTCCTTGCTGGGACTTCTTGCCACCTCTCTCCAGGCCTTGGAAAGAAACTCAGAATTCCTTTGTATTTTCAAAATCTTTATCTCATTTCCTCTCAACCTCTATCTTCTCTCCTTCCTAGCCTCTAATAACCACTCTGCTGCTAATCATTTTGATGAAATCAGTAACCCAAGTCTTACTCCATTTTGAGTTGACTAACTTGTATTTTATTCATTTACTTTAACAAGCACTCACTATGTGCCCAACATTGTGTTATGTGCTGGGAATAGAGCCAAGAACAAGACAAAGTTCATATTCTCATGGATATTATGTCTAGGGTCAAACAAGCAAATAATTTCATTTCAGTTAGGAGTGTCTGTTAAAAGACAAATGTACAGTTGCACATGGTAAGACCATGTCTGTAACCCCAGGATTCAGGAAGTGTAGGCAGGAGGATCAGCCTGGGATACTCATAACTCTGTCTCAGAAAATAAAATTAAAAAGAAGATGAAATTACAACAAACCTAGCTTTGCAGAGTTATTAGGGGGAGGGGAGAGGTAGAAGGGTTGAGACAGGGTGGCTCACTCTGTATCCCAGGCTGGCCTTGAACTCAGTAATCTGCCTGCATCAGCCTTAAGTGCTGGAATTACAGGCATGAGCTACCAGGCTTGGCTCAGTTTTGCAGACTCTAACTGCCTTTTACCTGGCATTCTACAGTCAGACTAGCAGTCCAGAACCACTCCGCCCCAAAAATGATCATTTAGAATGCTACAGTCTACCACATGAACATATTACATTACAACCTTAGAAAAAGAGGAGACAGCCAGAAAACGAGGGTCAGCTGGATTGATCACAACTTGGTATTTGCCTCATTTGAATACAGTTTAAACAGCTGACTGTTGTGATTGGCTGAGACTCAGCTGTTTGTTGCAAAGACAAATCTCCAGATGTCCACATTCTTGGTTAAGTTGCAGTTCGCTATGTAAGTAATAACTCGATTTGCAGAGGCATTCTCAGGCCAGACTTAGTTTGACCTAATATGTCCTAAAGATGATAAAACATGAGAAAGGGCTGAAAGTGATTCAGAGATGAGGGAAAATAATTTTTGCTATATTTTAAAAGCAGTAATATTAGCAAGACCTTTGTAAATAAACAACTGAAAAGCCAAGTATCAAAAAAGAAAAAAAATATAAAGGTGTAGTCAAAGCCTGGTGTGGTATTGAATACTATAATTCCAGCTTTGAGAAGTGGAGGCAGGAGATGAGGAGTTCAGGGCCAGCCTGGGCTACATAAGACCCTGTCTCAAAAAAAAAAAATAGACAAAGCAAGCTGGAGAGATGGCTCAGCAGTTAAGTCCACTGGCTGCTCTTGCAGAGGACCAAGGTTCACTTCCCAGCACCCACATGGCAGCTAACAACCCTCTGTAACTCCAGTTTCAGGGTCTCTGATGCCTTCTTCTCACCTCCCTGGCCCATGTTACACTTACATGCAGCCAAAACATTCATACACATAAAGTTAAATAATTTTTCAGTTTATTTTAATTGTAAAAACCATTTTTAAAGCAAGACAACAAAAATGCTAAGCAAAATAAATTATAAAGGGTAACTAAGGAGAGTAATTTTGAGAAGCTGCAGCTAAGAAATTACTTATAAATTCTATTACAAAGATACATAGACTTTTTAGTCTCTGTGTCCCCTGATTCCTAAATTAGATGGGATTTTCTTAAGGTCAAGGACTGTCTTTTATATTTTTATATTCTTTCATAGCAACCAGTGTCTCACTCTGCATGAGCAAGAATTTGGTGACTCATACTAGACTCAAAAACATTTCAACCTTACATGTATGTGTTTATAAAGACTAAGGCAGCAGAGGATACAACAAGTCACCTGCTTGTTAAGGGAAATCCAAGAAAACACTTAGCCAAGCACTAGTAGTCATGAGCTACTCGGTCGGCCCAAGGCTAGACTCTCTGCTACTCCACTGCTAGTCACAGTTGCAGATACTTACCAAAACTCTCCAAAATAGGCAAAGATGTGGTGTGTGGGCATGGCTTCATTTTGGTGTGATTAGAAGTGAGCCCTGAGCACCAGTTTCTGCTGGCTTAGCATCCTGAAGGGATGTGGGTGCTAACAAGGAACGTGCACACCAGTGTGCTTCATACCAGCACCATGACTGATTTATGTTCAACCTGGGCTAATTACCTGACCCCTTTGAGCCTTGGGGTCCTTGATTATAAGACTTACATTCCTTTTTGTCTGACAATACTCAGGACTTTCATTAGGATCAAATGAAATTCCTGAAAGTATTTTTTTTTTCTTATGCTTTGTACTCGACTTCCCTTCAATGTCATACCAATGTCTCTGTGCCTTCAGCCCAGATTTCCTTAAGGTAATTAGTTGAGTTCTGCAAAAGGCCATTGAATCCTATTGTCTTTGAAGGTCAAAGGAGATTCTTTACTGTCAAAAACCCTCAGGGGCTTTAGAAAATCTGTTCAGATATCTGGGAAGGCCCATCCACTTCTAGGTTGGCACTAAAGGGATACATTCTGTGTTGGCAGAGCACCTTTTATTCAGATGTTTTCCTTAGAGCAAGAGCAACACAGTCAGTACTGGAAAAGTGACCCCAGAAGCAATATCATTTGGTATGGTGTGGGGAGGGACTATATATAGTTTCCAAACAAAACATAAATAAGAAAGGGAGACTGATCTGTTATTTGACCTGGGCAAGTTACGTGACTCTTTTGAGCCTTGAGATCCTTGATAAGATAGGATGTTATTTCTCTAATAATGCTCAGGACTTTCATAAAGATCAAAAGAAATTACTGAGAGTACTTTTTTTATTTCAGTGCGGGGGATTGAACCCAGGACCTCCTGCACCTAAGCAACCACTCTACCACTGAGCTGCACTTCAGCCCCGAGAGGAAAGTGTGCTAGTATCACAGTAATTCATGGTGTTCTTTTAATTGTGTGGTAGGTACTTGCATTCCTTGAGCCTCTCACTTCTAATGGCACTTCAGATGTAGGATTCTGCCACACTCTTTCCCTTAGAGTTTTGCTTTTTAATTAATTCTCCTTGCCTGTATTCACTGTTCTTACTTTTTCTTACGAGATGTGCTTGAATCATGCTCACCTTAGTATGAAGTCCCCTAGTGGTATTGTCCCATTGGCTGATTTCCTTGAGCACAGCTGTCATTTGGCCCATGAACTGTCATTTGGCTCTGGTCCCTTGGCTCTTAGTACCTCCTTTCTTATTTATGTTTTGAGTGCAAGGCCTACCTCTGTAGCTAGAGTTTCTTTGAAGGCATCAGGCACTTCGAGTTACAATTCTCTGCATCTTTAGCTCAAGCAATACAGCTTTGGTAACTGACTTTTGGGGGATTGTACTGGATTAGCTTTCCCCCCAAATATATGTCTACTTTGGCCTTGTGAATGTGTGCTCATTTGGAAATAGAACTTTGTAGATATAATGCAGTTAAGATGAGATCATATTGGATAGGGTGTGCTCCAAATCCAACTCCTGACAATCTTAAAACGGAGAGGAATCTGGAAGAAGAAACACAGGGAAGAAGGCCATGTAACTATGCAGGCAGAACTGGAATGAATTTAAAGCCAAGGACTGGCAAGGACTGTGGCCACCAGGAGGAGGCAGGGGCTTCTCTAGAGACTTTAGAGTCAGTTCTGTCTAGGAACACCTCTGGCATGTTAAGTTGCCTAGTTTGCAGGAGTGCTGCATACAAAAGGTACACTTAGAATGAGTGAGGCTCTTCTGAGGTCACCATCCAGCTTTGGGCAATCCACATTCCAAAGACCTGGGGGAGCAGCTTGGAATAAGTTTTTAAGAGAACAAGGAGAGTCACTGAAGGCAGTGGGTGGAGAGGAGATAGAAAACACTGGGGTACTCTGAGCAGAAAACAATCCCAAACAAGGCTTACAAACTTTAGGTTGAAGATGTTTTCAAAGGTCCCATCACAGGACAGTCAACAACCTGAAAGTTGTCCTCTGACCTCTGCCCCCCCTCAAATAAATGTTAAAAAAAATAAAAGATGACTTGCTTTAGGACAAAATAGTTGGTTAAAGAGTTGGAGATAGAGGAGCTAGGGAGTAAGTGGCTATCCATTTATGATATGATATATTCAAAATAATAAAACAGACTATTGTGTGAGGGAAAGGGTATGTGTTCCCTAGCATATCTTGCTTCAGATAACTGGAGACTCCCGTGGTCCAAGCTGAGGCTGAGGATAGATAGCTGGTGGTTCCTTTGAATACTAGTCCTGGAGGCCTGGCTTTCTCTGGTTTAAGAGCACACACACAACAGAACTAGAGTCTGTGTTTTGCCTCTGGCAGTTATTTGACTCCCTCTCTTCATTTGTAGAATCAGAATAAAAATAGCCCTCCACTCCTAAGGTGGTGGGGATCTATTTAATCTGCATTGATGCTTAGAACAGTGCACAGGGTGTATGATTAGAAGCTGAACTTTCCTCCATCTCATGTGTAGATGAATTATGGAGCTAATTTAATGGCTTCTCCCGAAAGTAGAGGTCCCTCTGGGAAGGAGGAGATACAGGCAAAGCTGGCCTGTGTGCCTCACAACAAGTCTGTAAATGGACATAAAAACCTTTGCATACTGAGCACACGAAGCTTTTTAAAGTCAAGGTAGGTAGGCTCAGAGTGTCTCTGCTGATATGGGCAGACTCCAGGTGCAGGAAGTAAAGGGTGTGGCCCACTGGAGGCTCAATCTTGGAACTGACTAGACCCTGGATTCTAGGTCCTGACCTACTCCTCAAAAACAGGCCATACTTGAGACCTTCAGTCAGTATCAAGAGATGGTTAAAGAATAAGCCAATTTAGACTGGCTTGCTTGGTGCCACTCCCTGCCCTGTAGGGCAGGCCCTGGGACCACCACACCTCCGCAACCCCTGGCACAAGACCCCTTGGAGATGGGAAACAACCATTGCTAGTGCCTGCTTTACAAATTAAGCATGTTAACAAAAATCCCCTGGGAAGGACCTCTGAATCCCATGTCGCCCAGTTGGTTAAATAGGCGTGTACCTTCTATCCTGCAGTTACTCTGTGTACCACAGTCCATCGGGATACCGCATCCGCAGGGCTCACCACCCTCTCCCCACTTAAGGGCGAAGCTTCCTTGGCATGGAGGCACTGACTGAAAAACAACTTTGTACCCTAATGATCGGGCAAGAGACTCCACCTTCCCACCTCGCAGAGAACACTCTGCCAGGCAGCCAGGACACTGCTGGCTTGCTGGTGAGAGTCCGCCAGCATCCTGCCGCCGCTGGCGATTCCGAAAGACCCGAGCTCCGCCAAGCCTAGAAAGAGTCGCAGATGTGAGTTGCTTTGTCGCCGCTCTCCCAGCGACTTTGGGGAAGTCCTTGTTTCGCCGCCTCGGATGTCCTGCGTGTTTCATGCGGGCAGGGCACCGAACCTGGATGACGCCGGGACAGCTGCAGAGAAGCGGGTGGCCGGGCGGGAGAGCGGCGACCTCCCGGCGTGAGCGCCGCGGAACTTCAGTCCCAGGCGGTGCGGCACGGGGCACCGGGCACCAGGGTCCGCTCTGCAGGGCTGGGCGGGCCGGGGGATCCCCTCTGTGGAGCGCGGCGCCGGGCGGGGGAACCCCGCTGCGGGAGCGCAGGGTGGCGCTCCTCCTCCCTCCAGCGTCACGGGGCCTCGGCGCGGTCCCACCCCTAGCGGAGGAGCGCAGCCCTGGGCCGCACGCGGAGGGCGGGTGGGAGCGCCCGGTTCCTGGGCAGCGGCGGGGACCTTGAAGTGGGACTCCCCGCGCCCTCCGTAAGTCGACCTGGCCATGCAGGCAAGCAGGGGCGCATCTCCGCCGCGGGGCGTCCGCGACTTTCACTTTCCCTCGGTGAACTTGGGTGCCGCGTCCCTGGCGCGGATGGGCAGGCGCTGTCCGGACTGACCGGTCCCGGCTCCGCGCCCCAAGCCAGCGGGACCCCAAGGGTGAGAGTCCCCCGCCCGGTGCGCGAGCGCCCGCAGATGCCGCCACTTTGCAGCCCGAGGCCGGCGTGGGAGCGCTGGGGCCCTCTGAGGGTCAGCTGCGAGGACCCTCTGCTGGGACCCGCGTCTGCGTATTTTCAG
The DNA here is from genome assembly GCF_000622305.1 of Nannospalax galili. Lineage (NCBI taxonomy): Eukaryota > Metazoa > Chordata > Mammalia > Rodentia > Spalacidae > Nannospalax > Nannospalax galili. Next base: position 641,618 of record NW_008335006.1, on the reverse strand, counting down.
GTCAAGTTTCCGCTCGATCGAGCGGAGAATCCTACCGCGGGAGAAGTGACGGCGCCTCGCCAGCGGGCTGGGAACCTCGGGGATCCCCCCCAGATGGAAGGGACCCCAGGACCCTTTACCGAGCTGGGCAGAGGGCGCGAGGGCGGGAATTGGTGTGCAGATGTCACCTCCAAGCTTTCCAGAAAGGGGATAGCCTGAAGATAATGGGTGCTGTCCCTGTGCTGGGGAGGGGTGATGCCAGTCCTAGGGGTCATACCCCACTCCTTTATCTTTAAAATTGAAGAGCAAGAAAGATTTAGGAAGTTGGGAATATTATTAAAGCCTCATGGTTTGAGAGACATAGAAATCACTTTTTTGATCTTGCATGTATAAAACATGTCGGTATTATTAAACCACCTATCAGCCTAAGACATTCTAGGAGCCAAATAATCCCTGTTTTGACAACTTTTTGATAGTGCCTTGAGGAAGTCTTTAAAAAGTGAGTTATTGCTGAGAGCCGTCTCTATGTAGCACTAAGTACTCAGTTCGGAGAAATGGCTGATTCAGATGTTGCTGAATTATCTTTTACTAGTATTAGGAGAGAAACAGCCAACGAATGGGGTGTGTGGCACTGGATTTTCCCTCGAGTTGGGGGCAAGGGAGGGGATGCACACTCTTTTTTTTTCTTTGCGGGTTTGTGGTTTTTTTGTTTTGTTTTGTTTTTGGTTTGTTTTGTTGTTGAGATAGGGTCTCACAGTGTAGCCCTGAATGGCCTGGAACTCGCAGTGAGTTCTGCCTCTGCAGCTCCAGTGCTGGGATTAAAATGTGTGTCCCTATGCACCAGCCTTTGCACTCCTGTGGGGCAAGGTTTCTAGTCATTTATTAAATGCTCATTTTCACAGAGGTGAGCACTGGGTAGGTGGGGTAAGTAGCACCACAGTAAGTACCTTCAACCTGAACAAGCTGTAAATACTTTCCAAATGATCTTCTGGCAGAAGGGGCTGGAGAGGCTGTATGTGACCCCGCTGTTTCTGCCCTGCCCTGCCCTGAAGCAACACTGGTATTTGGGAGCATGACCTGGTTACCCAGAGCTTGTCATTAACAGGCATACTGCAAGTAAAGCTGAGTCAGCTTGAAAGATTTTTCTTAGGCCGCCAGTCAGGTACACGGACACAAGACAATAAAATTGAGCAATGTGAGATCAAAGAATCAATTGGAAAAACCAGTGTGTTGCTTGCTCACTGTGAGCCAGGTGGGTACTCTGGAGCACAGATGGGCTAAAGCCCACCCTTCTGGGGTGCAGGCAGGGCCTTGCTGAGGGGATGGGAGGTAGGTCTAAGGATAGGTCTAAGAATTGCATAAACTGAGGGATTTAGGTGATAAAGGGGGCATGTTTCAACCTCGGGGAACAGTGTGTCCTAAAAACAGAGAACAGCAGTGTTCACTGCAAGGGGAGGCCCAGGGTAGCCTGCCATACAGTGGAGAAGAACACCAGGCAAAGCCAGTAGAGACCAGGGTGGGATAATGGAAGGTGTGGCCAGGGACATTGTGTGGATGGATCTTCCGGACAGTTTCATACCCCAAAGTATCCTAATGAGCTGTGAATTAAAAATGAAACAAACCAGGTACAGGTGCATCTGTTCATAGGTGCACCTCCAGCTACTTGGGAGGTTAAGGTAGGAGAACTACCTGAGCTCAAGTGTTCCAGACTAGCCAAACAAACAAACACTCCAACTGGTACATGGGAAAGGGATTTAAGGAGGGTTGGGTCCAAGGGTTCAGATGACAGAGGTGATAGCAGTGATGACTTGGTGGGTGGACTTCATTCTGGCTCAACATGCTGTGGAGACTGTTTTGTGGAGGATGTGAGTGTAGAAAGACTTCTTCCAAGTTTGGATGCTGCTATTCACAGAAACAGAATATTGAGGAGCAAGTTCTAGGAAGAAAGACAAACTTGGTTTTGCTGACTCTGAGCAGCTTTTGAGGCTCCCAAGTAAAAGTGTAAGCCATGTGATCAAAGGAGCAGACTCTGGATGCCAGGTGTGGTGGCTGCTCCCAGTGTGAGAGGGAAGCCCAAGGAACATCTTTTCAAAGTTACTTAAATATGAATGACATGGAGCCAGTTAGAAAAACTTGACATACTGGACACTGGGAATTGCCCTCCCTTAGAGTATCAGCTTAAAAAAGAGTTTGATGGTGATGCATATAAACAGTCAACCTCTTACAGAAATAATATTTTGAAGTATGTATGACTACAATTTGAGTTTTTACTTTGTAAATCACACAAATTTAATGATGATGGGAATCACAGAGGGTAATCACATACCAAAGCTGCAGTGTGGTAAGGGGCAAGGCCCTGGAGCGAGGCTCTAACTTCCTGCTTCTTGGCTCTGTCACTTGCCATCTAGTACAAGTTCCCTGGCCTTTGTGTCTCTGTTTCTAGGTCTGTGAAATGGCCCTACACATAAGGGGCTGTGTGTGCTTCCTTATGGACTGATTGATTGCAAGGATTTCATGCATTCATCAAATATGTACAGGTTTTATTTGCTTTTTGGTGTGTGTGTGTGTGTGTGTGTGTGTGTGTGTGTGTGTGTGTGTGTTACCTAGCATATAGCAAGCACTCAGTAAGCCCTGTGCTGCTAATTTCAGTATAGATGTCATATAATTTCTAAATACAGAATCTGAGACCTGAAGAATTTTAAGAGGGTCAAGGCTGTAGACTAAGGAGTAGCAAGTTAAGGTTGGGATCCCATTTGCCTGACTCTCAGGCAGGAGCATGTCATCAAGTGTCATGTGCTCAGTGTGCTCAAAGACCAGCTGTAATAAAGCAATCCAGTGCTGGTTCATGGTGGCTCGTGTCTGTAATCACAGCATTCAGGAGGCTGAGGCAGGAGGAGTACCCCCAAGTTTGTGGCCAACGTGGGCTACATACTTACATAGTTCCAGAGCAGTCTAGGATACTACAGAAAATAAAAAACAAAGAATGCACTCCAGTGCTTGCCAGTGTGGTGAGGAAAAGCAGCTAACATCACAGGGGCTTATAGACTTGGCCCAAGCAATTTAGAGAATTTGGTATTCATTTGCATTGTTTTGCATGTCATTTGATATGCATTCCCATACGCTGGTAATTTTCCTAGCAAGGTCTAAAGGCTGAAACTTCAAGTATAAGAGAAAATAAAATTAATCAGGATTTGAATGCAGTTGTTCTGTCCTAATTGGCTCTTGGGAATGGTAGGCTCAGTGTAGGGCTGGGAGAAAGGGTAAGAGCTATATTTACTATTTTAGAAGACAGGGGAAGGCAGACATTATTTAATAAAAGCAGGATACTTCTTAATACCTTATGAAACTTGTTCTGGGGAACACAGTAGAAAAATACAGGAAAAGTAGAAGACGACCGGGGGAAACTGGATTCTATAAAACACCTGAAAATGCCGCAGAAGCAGGCCTACTTTCAGAAGCTGTGCTAACAAGAAATGCTAAGGGTGGTCAGAAAGGCAAGGCTGGATTTCTACTAAGTATGACATTTTAGAGCAAACATAATCTTAAACACAAATGCATGAAACTTTAAAACCAGTAAGTTCTCCCTAAGAGTTTCTGGGAGATAAGCTATTATGCCTTAGTAAAATCTTAGAAATAAAGAGTACACGAAGTTACCAGAAAAAAGTGATGGGGAGATATGGGAGGAGTTGGAGGGGAGGGAGTGGGCATGGATTTGATCAAAACACTTTATATGCATGTATGAACTTCTTAATAAATTTTTTTTAAATCTTAGAAATATAGGACCATTTGATGCAATCCCAGCATGTAGGAGTGGGAGACAGACGTGATCACAAGTTCAAGGTCATCCTTTGCTATCTAGCTAGTTCAAGACCAGTCTGGGTTACATGAAATTCTATATAAATAAGTTAATTAATTGATTAAGTCAAAGAAAGAAACTAATTTTGTTAGAGCAGTGTTCTGGGAGTGTGATCCATGGGCCAACTGCCTCACTGGCATCAGGGAACTTTGAAGTGCAGACTCTGAGACAGCATATGGGAAAAGTGAAAACTTGTGGAGACGGACCCAGCTACCTGTGTTCATCAGAGATTCTATAGAAACCTGGAGCAGATTTGTTCCTCCTGATTTGTTTACTTATTCACCCCTCATCTTCTGACTTCCTCCTGTCTGGCTTCTCCCTATCTTGCTTCCTGTCCCTCCCTTACTATCCTTGGGGACGCTTAAACCAAGACACAAACCCGTTCCTTTTTCCTCGGGTTGGTTGCTCAGTTCAGGGCAGAGCATGGTGGGCCCTGCTGGGCCCCTTCCCGGTGGCTCTGTCGGCCTTATAGAGGAAGCTTTCTCCTATGGCTCTGGATTTTGGCCTTGTGCGGCCCCATGGTTCTCACTATGTCCAGGGCTGCAGTGCCTTTGTTTTGCACCTTTTTCTCTTTCCTCTTCTGCAACCTCATTCTGAACAGTGACTTGTGCCAAATGCAGTCAGCCAAAACACAGAACCATTCTCCAAAGATGCTCCTGCAGCTCCAGTTGGTCAATGGCTGAAGTGTGCCGATGTTTGGGCCCAAGCGTTTTCTCTGCATTTATCTCTGTTGAATTTCCTCTCACTGGATTCAAGTGTGACAAATCTGTTTGGGTTCTGTTTCTGTCAACTAACCTGTAAACCAAGCCTCACTTTTGTGTCCTCTGCCAGTTGGGCCACTGAGGTCCAGGCCAAGGAATTAATGACCTGAGAGTATCTTTTGTTAGTGGCCTTCCTCACAGCTAATGAAGCATAAAACTGGGTCTTCTTTTGCAGTCCTCTGGGGCCAGCATGGGATGATGGCCGTTGCCAGTCCTGGGAGCATTTGCCTTTGAGTCTGCTATTTAAAAGTCCTCACGTGGTTTCTGTATCAGCCTTGGTTCTGTAACTCCATCCTGTGCCTGTCACAGCACAGCCACTGGCAGAACTGGTCAGCAACTGCCCATGAGGGTGATTGCTACTCTGTAGAGAGTTTATAACATGGGCTCTGGGCTTAGAGTTGTGGGGATAGTTGTAAGTGACAAAGGTGAATTCAGGAAGTAAAACTCATGCCTTGGAATTCCTCTCTGCTCAAGTTTTCTACTAAAGTCTAGATTTAACCAGGTGTCTCAGGTGATC
>NW_008335006.1:626013-636310 GCF_000622305.1 Nannospalax galili | reverse complement strand
AGGTGATTTTTTTTTTTTTTTTTTCTTTTTTCTTTTTTTTTTAGTGTAAAATTCTGCCCTGGTATGATTCTTAAAGGAGCTTAATTAGGTAAAAGAAAATGCATTTTTAAAGTTTCAAAGGGTTAAAACACACCATACACACACACACACAGTTCAGCAACTTTATAGCAAGAATACTTTTCACCATGATTGCTATAATGCAAACAGTGCCTGCAGTCCCCACAACTGTTATGCTGAAGGTCCCACCCCCATCCAGCCTCCCCTTGCTTGCTTGCTTGCTTGCTTGAAATCCCCCACCTTTAAACCAGACTACAAAATCAAGCCAAGCTTGTTCTCTTCCGCTAAGAAGCTACCAACCCTCTCCCACCCCTACCCTTCCATCCCTTGTTTGGTTGGTTGGGTTGGGTTTGGGTGGTAGGGATGGAATCCACCACGGCCTTATGCATGCGACACATGTGCTCTACCAGTGAGCCATAACCTCAGCCTCCACTTCACTCCTTTGGATATGATGGTCTTTATTGTGAGGAGCAAAACACAAAATAAAAAGGCACCTGGTGATGGAGTTTTCTGTAATTTGAAGTAAACCTCCACCATACAGAAGTCAGATTTTCACCTTTACATCTTAGGGTTTTGGAAGGGCCTAAAAATTAAATTGATGTAAGAAATATATCAGTAAGACAAAAGCATACAAGTGTGTGCAATAGGAGTCTATGTGACAAGTGAATAAGGAAACGAAGACCCAAAGATGCATTATACTGTACACTTACCTACTGAGCTGGACAGTTAGGAATCCTGAAAACAAGGCAAGGCAAGAAGCTTGGCCTAGGGTGGTGACTGGAGTAATAAAGCAGCCAGGAAGGAAAGAATGAATGTAACAAGCTGTGTGTAGGTTTCCCTGGAATTTGCCTCAGCTATCTGCCCTTTGTGATAAGCCTGGCACTTGCTCATTTTGTGCTGGAACTTTGTCCCCTGCTTATAAGAAATAGTATGGGGGCCAGGCGTGGTGGTGCACACCCTTAATCCCAGCACTTGGGAGGCAGAGGCAGGTGGATCTCTGTGTGTTCGAGGCCAGCCTGGTCTACATAGCAAGTTCCAGGTCAGCTGGGGCTACAGGGAGACCCTGTCTCAAAAAGACCAAAAAAAAAAAAACAAAAAAAAAAAAAAAAAAAAAACAGTATGAAGGTCAGGGTGACCTTGCCCCTCTGATTTTCAAGTATCTTAAGTCAAAATAGAATGTCTAGGTAGTGTATTAAGTCTTCTGCGTGAGTGCCCTGTACGTGTGCCTCTTTGGTTACTTTCCGTTCCCCCCTGCCTTCTCATGATTTTCTAGGTTGTTTCTCCTCCTAATCTAGTTATTGGGAATCTAGATGGGGCTGTCCCTTTGGACAAGGGCTTCTCTTTGCTCAGGTATGGCCTGTCTATTCTTGGGTTGCTTATGCTGTGTGGGAACTGTGCTGTCAGGCTGGTGATATGCCAGACCAAAAAAAAAAAAGTGGGGGAGGGATACACTGTCACACAGTAAAGTATCTGCACAGAGGTATTCTAGGGGTCCCTCTTATTGGGGGGGTTCTACTCGAGCAGTTAGGCAGTGTGTCAGTGTGGTTGTTTACTGTTTATTGGGTGAATACCTGTGTGGGGCTTGTATCTGAGTGGTGGTTTTGCTGAATAAGTTTTACAGTGTAGGTTTCTGTTCTTGGGACTGGCTATCTTATTGGTGCAGTGCAGCATGGGTCAGAGGGGTCAAACTCCTGATGGTCTAAACCTGCTCATTAAAGTCTAGAATTCTCTGATTACTGCTAGTACATGGCGCTGAAGCAGATTGCAGCTGGTGCTTGTTAAGGTTAACTTGCTCCAGTCCTGCTCAGAAGCAGCAGGGTTCTTCTCTGAGACAAAAGCAGCCCTGTTCTGTGGTTAAAATAGTTCTGCATTGCCATCCTAGAAACACATACACAGGTTAGATCTATTTCCAGAGTTGGCAAGGCCTGCCATTTCTCCTGGTGGCCTGCAAGATGGAGAGAGCCCAGCATCCTGCAGCACATGGTGACGGTGGGGAGGTAGTTCTGGCAGGACCAGGAAGAATGGAAATGCTCACAGAGCTTCCCTTTTCCTTCTGCTCTCCTGAGGGACCACAGCAGATTTGGAATATAGACACTTAATACATGTAAATTAAAATTTTTGTCAAATGGTTAAAGTGATAAATTTTATATTCTCTATATTTTATCACCATAATTATAATAAAGAATATCTTTACATTTTTAAATTATATTTTATTTTATGTGTGCATTCATCTCTCTCTCTCTTTCTCTGGGTGTGGGTGTGAGTGCCATGGCACCAATTAACTCATAAATATGGAATAATAAAGGTTAGTTCTATAATAAGGAAATGAATGTATAGAGTATAGAGAGAAGATGGTGATTGTAGTAGACTTATAACCCAGACACCAAAGATGTAACTCACAGGACAGGGGCTTTCACAGGATTTTAATCCCATTCACTTCCCATTTCCCATGATCCATATGACTCCCTCTTTAAAAATTTTATTTTGGAGAACTTCAAACTTGTAAGCACAGCTGTGAGCTCCCATCTGACTCCCCTTAGCCATGAGAAGGGTAGAAGCCTTTGCTGTTTCTTTGGCCCCAGCTGCCCATGGGCTCCATGGATATCACTCTCAAAGACAGTTTCCAGGTATGGAGTGGGTAAGGGACTTTGAGTAGGATGCCCAGTCCTGGTTTGCAGAGCTCTGTCTGGTCACTATACCAGCTTGTTTTGACTTTGACCATCAGCCATCCAATTTTCCTGCCACAGCGTACCCAGTGCATTCATTCAGCAAGCCATCTCACCACTAGAGTCAGGGCCCTGTTCCTCTTCCCTAGATAGCACCATGACATCTTATTGGTGGCAGACTTAGTTAGTACTCAAATCGGAATCATTGGTTTCAAATTCCAAACTTGTGGAATGTACCCAAGGGTCAGATAGAGGGATGCATGTGTGCAAAGAGAAGGGGGTGGGGCCAGAAGGAAGGGGTGAGGAACACTCTCAGGGCTCAGTGTGCTTTTGAGTCAATATCTTTTTTTGGAAACCTGGCTCTAAAGTCCTGTGTCATAAGAATCTCTCAAGAAGACAGCCCACCAATAAGGAGACCTTAGGAGACTGTGACCTTCTGCCAGAGACCAGGCAGTGCAGGTTTGCCATGTGTCGAAGGGCACTTGAGTGAGGCCCAGTCAGCAGACTGCACTTCTCACCAGCTTTGGAGTTAATTTGGTAAGTCTTGCAGGCTGCCTTCCTTCAGATGTTTACCTAAAGCCTCCATCTGCCTCCAAATTTAGATAGATGAGAAGTTTAGCATATTTGAGACATATTTTTGCACTTGGCTATATACAGGATTGAACTTCAATCTGCTTTAAATTTAATTTTGGTGTGTGTGTGTGTGTGTGTGTGTGTGTGTGTGTGTGTGTAGCTTTACTGCCCTTTTCCTGGGGTCATCTTTCAAAGTGCAAGTTGCATAAACATGTAAGGGTATATTTTTCTCATATAACAAAAGTTTGGAGGGGGAAGGGGTTGGCTCAGTGGCTTGAGGAATGGCAACTGAGAGCCTAGAAGTCTCTTGGTCTGTGACATCTGTCTCAGGATGGTTCCAGCCATCATGGTCGAGTTCCAGACAGGACAGGGGACAGGGAAAATAAGCATGGCCTAGTTCCTACTGAAATCAAACTCCTTTTCAAACTTTTCCAATAGCCTTTCATTACTGGTTGCTGTATAATGGGAGTTGGGAAGAATGTCTTTCAAAGATGCACATTTCTGCCACCAGCAATAGAGAGTTCTCAGAAGGGAGGAAAGGGAACATGGGTGTTGATGGAAACTGGCAGCTTGCTGGAGTCCTTCCTAGTGCTGCTTGTTTCTGAATTCTATCTCATTCATCTCTATCTGTTCTGACACTAGACCACATTGCAATCCATCCAAAAATCTGGTTGTCGACTTCTGCTTTCTATAGAGCCAACATGTGAGCTTGTTTAGACAATTAGTAAGCTAAGCAAGCCTTGTACTTATCTGCCACACCACCTGCATATTGAGACATGTCAGTGAGAACCATTGCTAGAATGCATCCTTGCAGGGCAAGCCAGTTATGGAGATGCCACAGGCTTTTCTGGATTGGACTTCTGGAAAGATAGTAGTCTCTACTTCGGAAATTCCTATTTTGACAAAATTTACTCAAGCACTGAAGATTTTAATTTCTTCTGCCCCACCCACTTAATTTTGAGTTCCTTGGCATTAACTTAGTGTTTTTGTATGTTCACAAGATTCCAGGGCATTTTGCATCTTTAAGCCAAAAGTTTGGTTAAACAGTGCAATCATGCCAGAGGCCGTTTTGAGGTAGGGGTGCGTGCGTGTGTGTTTTGAGAAAGGGACACTGTAGCTCAGGCACCTGAGTACTGAGATTATAGCTGTGGGCCACCATGCCTAGATGATCTTGAATCATTCAGTGGAAATACAGAAGCAGTATTGACATGTCTTGTTGAAGAAAACACGTGCGCAAGTTCTTCTGCTGACTTGAACAGTGCCTTTTATCCATTCATGAGCAGCAAAGCTCAGACTCTGCCACTTCTGATACTGACAACCTGATTCACATCTGTTCACCCTATGCTTTTTCCACCATGTGGTTATTCAAGGACAGAAATGCACATGTGGAAATTGGTTACCCACACCTCTTCAATTGGCTACAAAACTTTTGAAGAATTAAATTTAAGCAAAATAAAATATGGACTAGGGTATATGATATCAAAATAAATGCTTCCAGAAGAGATTTCAGGGGAGGAAAAAAATCATACCTGCATACTTTGGATGGGAAAAGTTACTTTCTTTCTAATACAATAAACATTCATTAAAAAATAGACCAAGGGCCGGGTGTGGTGGTGCACGCCTTTAATCCCAGCACTTGGGAGGCAGAGGCAGGAGGATCTCTGTGAGTTCAACACCAGCCTGGTCTACATAGTGAGTTCCAGGACAGCTGGGGCTACAGGAAGACCCTGTCTCATAAAGACCAAAAAAAAAAACATAGACAATGACTGGGGCAATGGGTCAGTAAGTAAGAACAGTTACTATACAAGCACAAAAACCCAAGTTGGGTTCCCCAACATCCTTATAAGAAATAAAAAAAGCCGGGCATGTCTATGTGTGCCTATAACCCTATAAACCCTAGCACTGGGAGGCAGACGGGTTCCAAGAGCTCTCTGGTCAGCCAGCCTAGTCACAGTGGCAAACTTCCAGTTCAGTGAGAAATCCTGTCTCAAAATAGTAAGGCAGAGAGAGAGAAGACACCTGATGCCCTGCTCTGACTTCTTCATGCACATGCAAAAGGGCACACACTCATGTGCGTGCAACACTCAGGACAAATGTTTTTTAATTCAGTTTTTCTACTTTATAGAAAAAAAGAAGCCAAGATTTTTTGATGTTTTAGTGGTAGAATATGAAACATAAAACACAATTTTTTTATTATACCCTAAGCTAAATGAGAAGGACAGGAAGTGAGGAGGGAAGGAAACCTTTTCGATAAAGCTTCAGAGGCAAAGGTTTCTTCTGCAATCCTTTATTTCTAAAAGGGCAAACATGGCATGCAATCTTTTGCCAAACTAAAACAAGGGCACAGGTACTTCTGGAATGCCCCCTTCTTTTCACAGTTTTTTTCCCTATAGAGGAAAAACTATTTTATTCCATGTTGAGGGTCACAAAATATTACAAATTGAAAACCTTCATTGGTTTCGTGGTTTCTGGCATTTTGGACTTATTGGTGACAGTTTCTTAATGTCCATGTAGCCTTGCCAGCTTTTGCTGTTTATTAAAAGGAACCATATAAAATAAAATTCAGAATCAAGTTGATTCCCCAGATTGATATAACTACAAAAAGATGACTAATTTCCAGGAGGAGTGTGTTGTGTTGTGTGTGGGGAGGGGAGGGGGTTGGCTTGGTTTTATTGTGGTGGTTTTAGGGGTGTTGGGGTCTGTTTGTTGCTATAGTGCTGTGACCCAGATTTCCCACAATTTTATGGACCACCATCTATCTGGTCAACACAGTCTGATATAAATGATTCATTTCCCACGTAACCTTACATGTTTGTGATTCTCCCTAGACTTTAAAGGCTCCAGAGAAGGTATTGCAGGACGAATAATAATCTAAAGAAGTGGTGTGTAGAATGGTTTTCGTGTCCAGCATTTCCACTGAGGCCTCTGTTCTCGCTATCTTGAAGGTAAAGTGGCTATTTTTAAAAAATGGAAGCCATACTTTTTTAGGGTCACACTGAAACAAACAGCCTAGCAAGAAAGCTGTCAGTACTAGCATGCCCTACAGGGGTTCCATAAGCCCCTTTGAATGAGGAACCTACTTAACTGTACTGAGACAGTGTCACTGGACAAAATGATCTGAGTGACAGGACACTGCAAAGACCCTGTTTAAGGGTGTGCATTGTTGATTTGTGTTGCTGTAAAGTCCTCAGGGTGGCTCTCTCAGTTACATGGTCCTTAGAAATGGCTCTGCCAAACAGAGACCAATAATGACCCATTGTAGTCTTGCAATGCCTGAAGAATTTCCCCTAAAAGATTGTGAACTTAGAGGAGAAATGTGTGGCTTCTGGTACTCATTGCATTGCAAATGCTGCCTAGGCTCTGCAGGGAATGGGCTGTGTGTGCTCTTAGATGCCTTTGAAAGAAACTCTGGCTACCAGTCTTTCAAAAAGCACTGAGTATTGGGAGGGGGCTATAGAAACCACTGCAAACATTAATAGAGTAACTACTGCCTTCCTGGCCCATTCCAGGCAGGTGCTTGTCTACAGAATTCTGAAACCACAGGAAGAATTCTGAAACTTCAGTAAAGCCTTCTTTTAGCAAAAAGAATGTTGTCAAATAGTAAAGAACAAAAACTATTTCGAATGTCAGAATGGAGGGGAGAATGTGCTGCTTCAGAAAAATAAAATCACGTAGTACTGACTCTCTGATTTCCTAGGAAACTGTTCCTCTTATGGAGGTCCTAGAGCCTGACATTTGCAGATAAATATTGTCTTTTTCCTGTATCTTTTTCACACGAGTTATGGCATATAGTCTTCCCAATAGTGCTGTGGAATAGAGAAACCATGATCCTGCTTAATGCCTGGGGCATAAAGACTTGCCCAGGATTAATGGTTTGCTGGGTCACTTGAGAAGTTTCAGCAGCAGAGCCCAGACTAGAACATGGGTCTTCTGGCTTTGTCCCATTGGACAGCTATCATGTGCTAGGCTAGAGATGGAGTAGTGAACAAAGCCTTTGAGGACCTCATGTTCCTGTTTAAAGACAGATAATAAACAAGCTCATACTGACTGCAGCATGTGACAAGGGCTCAGAAAAAACAGGAGTGCGATAGGCAGGAGAGATTTGGGAAAAGTAATTAGAGATGACTCAAGAAGGATATGATTTCTACAAAGCGAGATCCCTGCAGGCCAGCATCCAGGAAAATGTGGTCTAGATTCAGGAACAGCAAGTGACAATGTCAAGGAAAAGACTGGTATTCTAGAAGCTTTTAGAAGGCTTAGAGCTGAATGAGAGTAAAGGGGTCAGATGACCTTGTAGAGAAAGAGAGGAAGACAGGCATAGGAACGTCTGGCCTTTGAGGCTATGGAAGGAATTCTGACTTTTTTCTAAGTGAAGTGAAATCCTAGTGAAGGATTTAACATATAGGGAATATGTAGGTGTCTGATTTATGAATGAAGAGTGGACTAGGGGAAACAGGGAAACCAGATAAAAGGCTATTTCATACCCAGGCAAAAAGTTGATGTGGCTTGGATTAGAGTGGCTCCCACAGAGTGGAGAAAAGGAATGATTCTGAAATACATTTTGGATGTAGAACCAATGGTGTCCCACTAGCACTAAGAGATTGGAGAAGCAATCTTGACTTGTGGTTGGTGATAATTAGACCAGAGTTGAAAATCCTAGCTCCACTTCATACTAGTATTCTGACCCAAAGTAAGTTATGTATTCTCTGTGACTTAATTTCTCATATGAAAAGCAGGGCTAGTGATAGTACCTACCCCATAGATTTATTGAACATAATAAGATGATACAAATAATACTAATACTCTGCATAGGCCATTAAGAAGGGGCAAACATGTGTCCATGGACTCAGGCAGCATGAAGAATTTCATTGAATTTTGTCAAAGCCATCTCAGTGATGGGGAGTTGGAGCCACCCTGACCCCATTAGGTCCCTTGATAGATATTAGTTGGCTGGAGGCATATTGCTATGGTCTGAATGTGTACTCCCAAAATTCATATGTTTAAACTTAATTGCTAATGCGATGGTATTAAGAAGTATAGAAGATTATTAAGGCATGCATGTAGTGCCACCATGAATGGAATCAGTGACCTTATAAGAAGTGTGAGAGGGCTGTTCACCTCTTCTACCCTTTGGGCCTTCTGCTTTTTGCCACAGGAGGACACAGCAACAAGGCACTGTCTTGGAAGATAGAGTAAGCCATCACCAAATGTGGATCTATCCTTGATCCCAGCTTCCCGTGCCATGAGAAATAAGTTTCTGTTGATAAATTCCCCAATCTATGGTATTTTGTTGTAGTAGCAAGAACAGACTAAGACACATATGTAATGGAGGAGATGCATTCCTAACATCCTAAGACTGAAGCAAGGGTTACATGGTGAGCAGACGCCTTGAAGGACTGTGGACTTAGTCATAAGTCCTTTTTAGTTTTAAGACTTTTAGGCTTCTTCAGGAATTATGGGTTTATCCATTAAGCATTGATCAAAGAGACCTTTAAAAGTTAGCTTTATTATTTAAGTGGGGTTTTTTCCTGTTGAAAAGCATGTTTACACTGTTAGAAATGTTTAACATTTTACAGACCCGGTTTAGGATAGGGTCAATTCATAGCATATTATGAAATGAAAGAAACAAATAGGACAGTTCCTGCACAGTGAGACTGCTGTTAAAAGGCAAACCCAAGAGGTGGGGGAAGGTGTGTTTATTAAAAGCAGACTGAAGGACATGCTGCCCACAGAGTATCATTGTCTGGTGATGGATGGCTGCTGGGCTGTTTTCTTCTGTAGACTTTTCTGACTTTCTGATTTCCTTTTTAATGAAACTGTTTAGTTTTGTAGAAAATGAAAAAACCCCTTTTATTCCTTGTAAAGATTGCAGTCACTGATTATTTGAAGGTTGTCTCAGTGTGTATTGTATTATTGGCCCAGCCGGTGCTGTTCCTGTGGTTTTTGTAGGTGCTGTGTTTACCTACTCACACTGTGATAATGATTTGCCTTTGCAACATTCTGTCTAGAACAATGAGAATGTAAGGTCATAGAGAAACTTGTCTTTCTACTTCTTTGCACATTACAAGGTACTGTGGGGGCGTGGAGGAAACCACTGGGGCTTAGTCATCCTCCCACCTAACAGTCCTGGTCCAGAATCCTCCAGGGTTGGTAATGAGCAAGTTGTCATGGGGAGACTCAGTGACCTCACTGAAATCAAGGCACAGTGGTGGGACATAAGCTTGTTCCACTGTGATACATCAGGAACCCTCCTCTGCCTAGGAGATTTGGGGTTTTATTTATTTTTGTGTTTTTTTTTAAATACACTTATCTTTATATTTCTGTTCTTAAGTGGTGATGACTCTTCTTTATAACATTTTAGAAAGAACAAATCCTGACACTTCCAAATCAATAAGCTTTTCATATCCTATATTTCAAATGGACATATAATAAAACAAAGTTTAAAGACTTAAAGGTAGAGCAAAAATGGAATAGTATCTGTCTGGAGAGACATTTCATCCAGAAAGTTTTCTAAGATAATTAGAAATTCTCAGACAGCCTGAATTGTGTAACTAATAACTGTGAGAGGAAATGAATCAGCAAGTCACAGGTGACAAGATATGAGCCAGCCATCCCTGGTGACAGAAGCCCTGATGATGAGCTTGCTTCTTATTGGCTGAAGATTGGCTCATTATTGATTGGCCTGGGTCTGGGGCCTCAGTGACAGATGTGGCTCATCTCTAGGTCTCTATAAGTCAGTTCTCCACAAGTTCTCTCTCAGACAGGTATAAGGTCTCAGGAGTGGAGTTCATTTGTTTCTGCTTCAGTACAGTTATAAGACTTAGAATGGGAACATTAGTCAAGGGCTAAACTGTTATGAAAAATATGGAGAATTTTTTCCCTCATAACCAAGAGGTGGAGTTGCATTGAGGGTTGAGTGTGCCTGTAGAACAATACTTCGTGGCTTAAATTCTAACTAAAACACTTTCCACATCTGTAGACTTGGGGGAGGTGTGAGATAT
>NW_008335006.1:601519-623881 GCF_000622305.1 Nannospalax galili | reverse complement strand
TTAAAAAGATTCCCTGGACCTATGAAGCAAGGAAAGAAAGAGCAAAATTTTACTTTGGATTAGACTCCTGATTCTAGCCATTCTAGCTGCTTCCCTTTTATGCCTAATTACCACAAATTAGGACAATACATATAAATATATAGAGTGTTTATATGTGAAATGCTTATATTCATATATATGCTTATATGTATGTACTTCCAAGTGTAATAAATAAAATATTAAAAAGATTCCCTGGACCTATGAAGCAAGGAAAGAAAGAGCAAAATTTTACTTTGGATTAGACTCCTGATTCTAGCCATTCTAGCTGCTTCCCTTTTATGCCTAATTACCACAAATTAGGACAATACATATAAATATATAGAGTGTTTATATGTGAAATGCTTATATTCATATATATGCTTATATGTATGTACTTCAAAGTGATTAATCTCTTGTCTTATCACAGCACCCAACTGTACACATGTGCTTGGGGTTCTGGGGCTGCAGCTTGGTGACCTTGAACTTTACTGCAGAATCCCATTCTCTCTGGCCATCTCAGTCTACTTCTGTAGTTGCCCCAGGGTCCTTTTCTTAGCTTACTGCTCTTGCACACACACTCATCCTGGCCCTCTAAATTTGAACTATTAATTCAAATATTAACGTTACTGACACATTTCTCTCCAGCCCCCCATCTCTCACCCAAGCTTCAGTGGTGGCCTTTCTAATTGCCTGGGGGGGGGGGTGCATCCCCACATGGAAATCCTGCAGGTGCTCAACCTCAGTGCTGTGAGAGCTATGCTAATATGCTCACCTGTCCCCTGTTTTCTGTCTCCACATGTGGTGAGACTATCCACTTAGAAACTAGAAGTTTCTCAGAATTAGAGACAGTGGGCTCCATAGAGATGCAGGTATAGCTGGGAAGGAGGATGTGCTATCTGGACATCACCTGGCTACTTGTAACTTTCCCAGTATTGGAGAAACATTGTACTCTTTGAAACTACCTTAATGAGACATTCTGCCTGGCTGGCTGCAATGGGAATGTCTGGGCAAAAACACAGGGTAAAGCAAAAGTCAGCTAGAACAAAATGGAATCAGTTTTGCCATTGCAAACAGATCATGTCATACATATGCCTTAGATCTATTGTGCCTTCTCCCCCCCACTAGGAGGGCTGACAGAGTCCTAGCCACTTGGGCTCAAAGGTCAAGGTTCATGCCTATTGTTACAAAGCTGTGAAAAAATGTCTCTTCCACAATCAAGGCAACACAGTACAAGTCCAAGAACATTTTTATATCTCTACACTGAACGAATGTTGGACCTTTTCTATTATAAGACTTCTGCCCAAACCACAGCAATCCATCCTCAAATATGCTAAAATGAAATGCAGACTATATAAGACACGTGGTACAGTCAGCCCTCTGTATCTGTGGGCCACTTTGCAAATTTAACCAAACTTGCATCAAAAAAATGTCCAGAAAAAAAATTCTAGGAAATCCCTAGAAGCAAACCTTGAATTTGCCCTGCACCAAGTTCTGTGCTGAATCCACATGAATAAATTGATATGTAAGTACTGCATTAGGTATCGTAAGTGATCTAGAAACAGAAAAACTCACAGGAGCTAGTGCATAGACTGTATGCAAATACCCATTTGTATAAGGAACTTGAACATCTATGAATTTTGGTAATTCCCTGGGGGATCCTGGAACCAGTCAGTCCTCCACCATACCAGGGAACAACTGTATTTATATTTTAGGAATTTATCTTCCATTTTGTTTGAGAATCAACATCTCTCAAAGTGTAGTTAACACAGACCATCACAAAGTATCATGACTTAATATAATTTCTATTTCATTATTTCTGGATTTGTTCAAGGATTTTTTTTATCTTTTTGCTCAGTACTTTGCAAGGCATGTAGTAGGTAGGTACCCAATAAACTTAAGAGAAACTGAATTGATTTTTCTATTTAATTAACAATTATCAACCCCTTCTTCCCTACAGAATGAAGATATTCAAATGTTGCTTTAAATATACCCTCCAGCAGAAAGTTTTCATCTTATTCTTAACCCTATGGCTATTCTCCTTGTTAAAGCTTCTAAATGTGGGAAGACTCCTCTTCCCTCAAAGAGACATTTACTTGGTTGAATACTCTCTAAGTACCTCGCCTTTTGTAAGAAATAGATACACCCACATCAAGGATGAAGTCAGGTATGATGTTAACTGTTCAGGGATTTATGAACAGGAGCCTTTGGAAATTGGCAAGAGTCTAGAAATCCGAAGACATGACATCGTTGACTTGGAAGACGATGATGTTGTGGCAGTGACAAGTGATTGTGACATTTATCAGACTCTAAGAAGGTACCATGAAAAGCCTGTTTCAAGAGAGGAGAAGAGCTTCCCTATAGCCTATTCATTGGTTGTCCACAAAGATGCAGTTATGGTTGAAAGGCTTATCCATGCTATATACAACCAGCACAATATTTACTGCATCCATTATGACCTTAAGTCACCAGATACATTCAAAGTTGCTATGAACAACTTAGCTAAGTGTTTCTCCAATATCTTCATTGCTTCAAAACTAGAGGCTGTGGAATATGCCCACATTTCCAGACTCCAAGCTGATTTGAATTGTTTATCAGACCTTCTCAAGTCTTCAGTGCACTGGAAGTATGTCATCAACCTGTGTGGACAAGACTTTCCCCTGAAGTCAAATTTCGAATTAGTATCCGAACTGAAAAAACTCAATGGAGCAAATATGTTAGAGACAGTGAAACCTCCTAACAGTAAAATGGAAAGGTTCACTTATCACCATGAACTCAGACAAGTGCCTTATGAGTATGTGAAGCTACCAGTAAGGACAAACATCTCCAAGGAGGCACCCCCTCATAACATTGAGATATTTGTAGGCAGTGCCTATTTTGTTTTAAGCCAAGCATTTGTTAAATATATTTTTAATAATTCCCTCATTGAAGACTTTTTTGCCTGGTCTAAAGATACATACTCTCCTGATGAGCACTTCTGGGCTACCTTAATCCGGATACCAGGAATACCTGGGGAGATTTCCAGATCAGCCCAAGATGTGTCAGACCTACAGAGTAAGACCCGCCTAGTCAAATGGAACTATTATGAAGGCTTTTTCTATCCCAGTTGTACTGGCTCACACCTTCGCAGTGTGTGCATTTATGGAGCTGCAGAATTAAGGTGGCTTATAAAAGATGGGCACTGGTTTGCTAACAAATTTGATTCTAAGGTGGACCCTATCTTGATTAAATGCCTGGCAGAAAAGCTTGAAGAACAACAGAGAGAGTGGATCACGCTGTCTTCGGAGAAGTTATTTATAGATAGAAATCCCACGACCATATCATCATAGTAGGACCAGGATAGAGTCAAGAGTGTCTCATAGAAGGAGTTAAGAGAGATGGAATTGTACTCTATGCCATGCACAAGACATCTGAACTTAATCCTCTCATAGGCTGAAAGTTATGAGGGAGTCCATGCATCTAGACTTTGAACCTACAGCTGGTTGGATTTTCAAATGCTGGTTTTGTTTGTATCTCATGGAGCCAAATCAAAGATCTTGAACATTCTATACCATCCCATATTTATTGAGCACCTAACTGTATGTTAAGCAGGAAAAACATACAGGAATTAAGTCAAAGTTGTGATGAATTGCACAATGCCCTTGGGAAGCAATGTTTAACCTCCTAATGTGGCAACTGTAGCGTTTTTGTGTTCTCCATTTAACGATGAGGGTTCTACTAAAGCCTCTGAAGTATGCAATGGTCATACAAGCCACTCATTTCTGAACAATGTGTAAATACAGCAACCAGCACTCCACCTGTTTGTTAGTTCAGCAACCTAGATGTTTTTGATCCACCAGAATAGTAGGAGGAGGGACTCCACTACCTCAGAGAAGCTCAAAGAATTATCCGATAGCCTGCTTGCCAAAGTATAATGTACCTTTTGGTGCCTCACTTGTTCAGTTCAGGGTGGGGGAATGCTGCTGGTGTGACATTTGTAGTGTGTGATGTCTGAGAAGGCAGTGGGGGCAGGTGCCCGAAGAACAAAGGGCTTTATGCAGCTTTTGCATGTGTTCCACAATGGTGTCATGAGTGGCTTCCTTTTTAACATAACTGTTTCTTTAAAGGACACTCACTGGTGAAAATAAGAACTGAGCAGTTCACTGTATCATATATCAGAACCTTAAGTCTGCGCTTTTCATTTTGTGGGTTAACACACAGTGTTTTTCTTATTAAGTGCAACACTGCTTATAGAATCAATACAGTTGTGTTTTATGTTCTATCAAGTCAGCAAAATTTCTTGGAACGTTTATGTGGAACATGACAGCTTTCTAAATTAGTTGTTATGGTCATTTAAACATTTTTTTTGTTTCCAGCAAGTATCAAAATGGAACAAAATGAGGCCCACATTGAAAATGATAAAAGCTCCGAGTTAGTACGGTATTTTTACAACTTAGCTCAAAAGAGAAAAAGCTAAGGACATAGCTAAAATGTTTATTGCCCTTAATTTACAGAGAGCCACATCCAAGAGAATCCAGGGGTGGGGGAGCGAGCGAGCGAGCACAAGAACACTGTGCTGAGGCAGAGCTCTGGGAACAAGCTGTAACATTTTCACTAGTCTCTGGGGAAATGGTGGACTGCATGTAAAAGTTCCTTGTGGTCTGATGCAGCCTTAGTAATCAAGGGCTAAATAAGACCATTTGAAAGATTAAAGTATTTAAATATTTTTAAAATTTTCCTTGTTCTACATGTGAAGTGTGCTTTGCTTATTTAAGCTTATAACACTAACTGCCAAGTGGCACCATTTGTCTCTCCATTTCTTTTCATCTTTAACTCACTTTCTACCAGTTTTGATCCCCTTTGAATTCCTTCATTCTTCAGAACACAACTATCACCAAACCTCTATCCTTAAAAGTTTTAAAGGGGTTGGAGAAATGGCTCCGCAGTTAAGAGCACTTGTAGAGAACCTGAGTTCAGTTCCCAGCACCCAAGGCAGGTGGCCTTCTGGCCTCTTCAGCACCTATACATACATACATAATTATCCTTCTGGTGTCTGCAGAGTCTATAGTGATATCTTGTTTCACTCTCAATATTGATAATTTATATTTTCATTTTTCTTTCATCAGTCTTGTTAGAAATTTGTCAATTTTATTGATCACTTAAAACAATCAGGTCATGGAGCTGGAGAGATGGTTCAGTGATTAAAAGTGCTTGCTGCTTTTTCAGAGGACTTGAGTTCAGTTCCCAGCACCCACATCGTGTGGCTTACAACCATCTGTAATTCCAGTTCCAGGGACTCTGATTCTGATGCCCTCTTCTAATCTCCATGGATACCTGTATGCACATGCACACACACACACACACACACACACACACACACACACACACACAAATAAAAATAGAAGGTAAGTATTAAAGAGCTAAGTTCCACAGGTGACCTGTTCTAGTTCCTTGGTGTGTGAGTACCTGGAGGAGCAGAGTCACGTGGCTCCCCCTCAGCCTCTGTTCTCTATACACTGAGCACTGGGATGCCTGTCCTGGCTTCCTCAAAAGCTTTCATGAGATTCAAGTGAAATGCCATTTTAAGGGAAATTTTTGAAATATTAGACTGTAGTAACAGTATAAGACAAACAGTTTCCAGCCCCACTGTGAGACTTGCACACCTTATTGAAATATAAAAAGAGGTCACAGTTGCAGGGCAATGCCTGTCACCAAGTCCAGGTCTGATAAAAAGCCCTGTCACCACAACTGGGGTTTCTTTTGCAGCATCAGCATGTTGGTTGAATGGCTTGCATGGGGATAAGGACTAGAAATACTTTTCCTACTACTCAGGGCTAACCACACAAGGTCCTAGTGAAATCTGGGTTTTATACCTTTGCTCATCGAAATAGATGTGTGACAAATAAGTAGCAACCCCATGGTCCATTGTCTGGCTAGAGAGAAAGGACTCTGTCTGTGGTTTATTGGGACGTATTTCCAGTCGCTCACCACTATGATGCTGTAGTCAAACGGAACATGGATGAACAAAGAAGTGGCAGTGCCTTTCTTTCCCCTTTGACACATTTCTCTGAACCCCAAAATGTCCATTGCTCTTGCTTCAGGTAACTTGCCAGAGCACACTCTCTTGCCTTGGGAATCCAGCAGGTTTCCTGTCTGCTTTCAGACCCAATTCTTCAGAAAACCTTTGGTATGATTCCCTCCCCAGTCTGAGAATGTCTTGCAGACAATTTTGTAACTGTTCTTTGTATAGTACTTATTGAATTTAGACTCTCAACTTAGAGATGAGAGTTTATAAATTATATGTGGGTACTATAGAATGATGAAAGAACTATCAGAATGTATTATGTGAATAATCTTTATATTATAGATATTATATGTATTAAAAACCAGTGTTTCTATTTTTGTTTTGCTTATTTCAAATAAAAATCTCTATTTAAATGTAAATATTTTCTTGGCTCCCAGAATGTGAAGATAAGCATGCATATATATTTTTGACATATTTGAAGTATGTTAAAATTGTTTTTATTTTTGTTGATATAATTTTTCCAAATATTTTTATCAGTTGCTTTTTTTTTTGGTCTATTTGAGACAGGGTCTCCCTGTAGCCCCAGCTGTCCTGGAACTCACTATGTAGACCAGGCTGGCCTTGAGCTCACAGAGATCTGCCTGCCTCTGCCTCTGCCTCCCTAGTGCTGGGATTAAAGGCGTGCGCCACCACGCCGGACCATCAGTTGCTCTTTAAAGCACCTTTTTGTGTTGTCCTTGTTGTTTACCATTTTAGTAATATATTTCCCATGTATGAGTTTTCAACAGTAATTTGTTTTAAAATGATGCTGCTGGTATATGTCAATTCTGTGGTACTGTAAAATAAAATGTGCTCCCCAAATCAAACCCTGGGATTTATGAGCTTTCCTTCTCTGGTCAGTTGGTTGCCACACAAGTTCTTTCAGTTTGTAGCATGGGCCTAGTGCATGAGCAGTCTGTTTCATTTCAGTGTGAAAGAACTTCAGTCTATCACACTCAGAATATAGGCATAAGAACTTAAGATGCTTAACTTGATAAAGCCCCAAGGAATCCTCCAGAATCTGCCTGTCAGTCTTCACCTTGGTTTCTCTTCTAAGATTAATTAGGTAATTATTCTTGTTTACTTGATTACTTTCCAGAAGTTAGTTCTCAGTAGATTAGGTTGAGCTCTCTAACTCCCTCAATGCCTGAAAAATCGCACGTTTTCTCTTTTGGAAGAATTCTTGCCTTGGGTAAAGGTCCATGGACAAGTATGGTTGGCTGCCAGCAGTGTCCACAGCCTTTGCTTTTTGAAGCTATAATGGTCTTGTGTCTACCTGATCTGAAGATTTGCAAGGAGTATGCATGGAGTGTATACTAATTACAAAACATCTCAAGGAGTAAGGCCATTTTAAGACTTGCCAACAAAATTAAAATTCATATTCTGCTGACCCTATGGGTATTTTTGCTCTTTTCAAATTGAATAGCCATGAAATCCACTAGAATTTCACAAATCATTTGGATATGTTTAGTTGTGAGGTGGATGTACAGCACTGTGCAGAAGTCCTGAGCTAGGAGAGGTGCTGTACCCCTGTATTCCCAGTGCTTAGGAAGTAGAGATAGGAGGATTGTGAGTTTTTCTGGCCAGCCTGGGTGTTGTATGGTGAAATCTTGTCTCAAATACAAGAAGAAAAAGCTCTGGAGATCCTAGCAGACAGCCTGAGAGGGTGGGTTCTGACCTCCATCAGTGTAGCAGCAGACTGCCAGAGAGTGCTGGGTTCTGGCCTCCCTCTGGCATAAGGGCTGAGAATGCAGGGGACTGCCTGAACGTGCCCGGATCCTGCCTCCATGTGGTGGGATTCAAACCTTAGAAGCCTGAGTGTATCTGACTGGAACCTGACTTGGGCTTCTGTGGGTGCCCCTGAATAGCTGATCTGAAGCCATCAGTTCCCTCCGAAATAAAATGAGAGAACCTGAAACCTGTACCAACCAGCTTTGCATAACCAATAAGGAAAGGACCTAGGCAGCCTGATATACAAACAGAACCATACATCAACTTAATTCTCATATCAGAATCATAAATTCACATGCCAAAATCACAATGAAAGAATAATAAAATGGAAAGCCAAAACACTATGTCCCCACCAAACTCTACCATTTCTGTAGAAGAGTTCTACAAGGAGAACCCCCTAGAGATAACCCAGGACACTGAATTTAAAAGAACAATCGTAAAAATGACCAAGGAATTCAATGAATTTAAAGAACACATGAACAAACAAAGAACTAAAAGAAGATAGGGATAAACTTCTGAATGAATTCACAAAAGAGAAACATTGAAGAAAACTTAGGCAGAAATGAAGTGCAAAACTCAATAAGCCAACTTGAAACAGAGGAAAGCCTCACCACTAGAAGGAATGAAATGGAAAACAATATCAACACTGGAGGATAAAGTTGAAGAATTGGACCACTCAAGCAAAGATTATGGAAAATTAAAAAAAAAAACCCACAGGAATGGAATATGGAAGAGATGTAGGAAACCATAAAAAGACCAAATCTATGGATCATAGGAATAGAGGAAGAAGAAGTTCAGGTTAATGGTATTGACCAGATCTTAAACAGGACTGTACAAGAGAATTTCCAAAAATTAAGGAAAGACATCCCCATAAAAATACAGAAAGTACATAGAACCCCAAATAGATAGGATCAAAAAAGAAACTCCCCACAACATATCATAGTAAAAACACTAAATGTACAGAACAAAGACAGAATACTGAAAGCAGCAAAAGAAAACTCACAAAGGAAAGCCAATCAGAATTACACCTGACTTATCAATGCAAATTATGAAAACCAGAAGAGACTGGACTAAGGTATTTCCATTTCTACATGACAATAGATGCCAGCCCAGAATACTTTACCCAGCAAAAATATCTATTATAGTTGAAGAAGAAAGAAAAATCTTCCATGGCATGAATAGCCTAAAAGAATAAAAGTCCACAAAACCAGCCCTTCAGAGAATACTTGAAGCAATACAGAGAGCAGAGAGAGAAACTATACCCCAGGGGCAACAAAAGAAAATAAAGGTATAATCTAGGAAACACAAAGTTAGAGAACACAAACAGCAATCAAATTGACGGCAGCCAATACACATCTTTCAATAGTAACCTTAAATATCAATTGCCTGAATTCCCCAGTCAAAAGACACAAGCTA
Source organism: Nannospalax galili (assembly GCF_000622305.1). NCBI lineage: Eukaryota > Metazoa > Chordata > Mammalia > Rodentia > Spalacidae > Nannospalax > Nannospalax galili. Next base: position 614,676 of record NW_008335006.1, on the reverse strand, counting down.
ACTGAATGGATTAAGAAACAAAATCCATCTCTTTGCTGTCTACAAGAAACCCATCTCCCCTTCAAGGACAGGCACCACCTTAAAGGAAAAGGATGGAAAAGAATAGTCGCAAGCAAATGGCACTGAGAAACAAGCAGGTGTTGCAATTCTAATATTTGACAAAATAGACTTCAAAGTAAAACTAATCAGAAGAGATAAGGAGGCTCACTTCATTTTGATCAAAGGAACAATTAACCAAGAAGATATTACAATCCTTAACATATATGCACCTAACTCTGGTGCACCAATATTCATAAAAACAACACTTTTGGACTTTAAGACACAGATTAACCCTAAGAGACATTTGAATTAAATGATACCATACATCAAATGGACCTAAAAGACATCTTTTGAATATTCAACCAAGCACCAAAGAATACACTTTCTACTCAGGAACCCATGGAACTTTTTCAAAAATTGACCACATACTGGGCCACAAAACCTCAACTGAAGAAACACAAAATGATTGAAATAATTCCATGCATTCTATCAGACCACAATGCAATAAAGCTCAAAATCAACACCAGACAAAGCCCTAGTCACTACACAAACTCATGGCCATTAAACAACACACTCCTAAACAATGAGTGGGTCAAAGGAAAAATTAAGAAAGAAACAAAAGAATTCCTGGAATTCAAGGAAAAGGACAATAAACACAACACAACCTCTGGGACACTTTTAAAGCAGCCCTAAGAGGGAAGTTTATAGCTCTAAGTGCCTACGTTAAAAAATTAGAAAGAACCCAAATGCATGACCTAACACTGCAACTCAAGACACTGGAAAGGCAAGAACAAATGAAACCCAAACCCAGCAGAAGAGAAGAAATAGCAAAAGTCAGAGCAGAAATTAATGAAACAGGAACAAAGAAAACAATACAAAGAATCAATGAATCTAAGAGCTGGTTCTTTGAAAAGCTAAACAAGATAGACCCTTAGCCCAGTTAGCCAAAAGAAAGAAAGAGCAAATTGAAATCAACAAAATCAGAGATGAAAGGTAAAACATCACAACAGACACCCAGAAGATCCAGACCATTATAAGGGAATATTTTAAAAACCTATACTCTACTAAATCCGTGCCAGTCCCAGCACCAGCCAGCCAAGATGAACACCTCCTGAAAGGGGGAGAGAGGATGAAAGAAAAACAAGAGACAGAGAAAGGACACTTGAAATTGGGACTGTCAGTAGAGACTGCAGCCCTGGTTTATTTTAGCTCAGCCTTTTTATACAGTAGAACATCAGATAGCCACCGTTTGCTTAGCTCAATTAGCTTCAACAGCTGTTTTTTCCCACCTTTATCTGAGGGTCAAGGAACAGTCAAATACTTGTTGTGAATTCCACCATTTAACTATCTCCCCTAAATTATCAACACATTCCTCCTGACTTGGCAGAACAATTCGGTACTGGTGTGCAAAACACACAAACTCCAGTCAAGGTGAAAGATCATAAAGTAAACAAGCCTGCCACAGCTCAATGTACATAATGGCTGTGCTTATACTCATAGCTCCCAACAAATCTGAAAATCTAAAGGAAATGGATGGCTATCTAAAATCATGGGAACCACCAAAGTTAAACCAAGAAGAGATCAACAGTTTAAACAAACCCATAATGTATAAGGAAATCGAAACAGTAATACAAAGCCTCCCAACTACAAAAAGCCTAGGCCTAGATAGATTTACAGCAGAATTTTACCAGACATTTAAAGAAGACCTCCAACCAATACTACTTAAATTATTCAAAATGATAGAAACAGAGGGAGAACTCCCAAATTCCTTCTATGAAGCCAGCATGACTCTAATACCCAAACCAGGTAAAGATACAACCAAAAAAGAAAACTGTAGACCCATATCCTTAATGAACATAGATGCAAAAATTCTATGCAAAAACTATTTGCAAACTGCATACATCAAAAAGATCATTCACCATGATCAAGTAGGGTTCATTCCAGAGATGCAGGGATGGTTCAATATACACAAGTCAATGAACATCAGTAATCATATAAATAGATTCAAGACAAAAACCACATTGTCATCTCAATAGATGCAGAAAAGACTTTTAACAAAATTCAGCATGTATTTATGTTCAAAGTCCTAGAGGGAATTGTACTGGAGGAAACACATCACAACATAATTAAAGCCATATATAACAAACCCACAGCCAACATCATTCTAAATGAAGAAAAACTGGAAGGAACCGGATTGAAATCAGGAATCAGATAAGGCTGCCCACTATCCCCACTTCTCTTTAACATAGTAATTGAAACTCTTGCAAGAGCAATAAGACAAGAGCAGAAAATTAAAGAAATAATAATTGGAAAAGAAGAGATCAAATTATCCCTTTTTCCAGATGATATGATATTATATCTAAGGGATGCCAAAAATTCCACCTGAAAACTCCTAGATATTATTAACACGTTCAGTAAAGTAGCAGGTTACAAAATTAACCTAAAAAAGTTTATAGCCTTTCTATATACCAACAATAGCCACAAAAAAAATAAAATACCTTGGAATAAACCTGACCAAAGACATTAAAGAGCTCTACAAGGAAAATTTTAACTCTTTAAAGAAAGAAATTGAGGAAGACATCAGAAGATGGAAGGCCCTCCCATGGTCATAGATTGGAAGAATTAATAATGTGAAAATGACCATCCTACCAAAAGCAATATATAGATTCAATGCAATCCCAATGAAAATCCCCATAACATACTTCACAGAATTAGAAAAAAAAAATCCTTAAATTCGCATGGAAGCACAAAAGACCCCAGATAGCCAAAGCAACCCTGAGCTCAAAGACCAACCCTGGGGGTATTACTATACCAGATCTCAAAATATACTACAGAGATATAGTCATAAAAACAGCATGGTACTGGCACAAAAATATATGCATAGATCAATGGAACATCATTGAAGACCCAAACCCGAGTACACACAATTTCAGCCACCTGGTATTTGACAAAGGTGCCAAGAACACACAATGGAGGAAAGACAGCATCTTCAACAAATGGTGCTGGCAAAACTGGATCTCCACCTGTAGAAGAATGAAACTAGATCCTTATCTTTCATCTGCACAAAAGTCAACTCCAAATGGATCAAAGATCTCAATGTGAAATTGGAAACCCTAAAACTATTAGAAGAAAATTTTGGCAGTAACTTACAAGATATAGGTGTAGGAAATAATTTTCTAAATCAGACAGGAGTTGATCAGGAATAAAGATCAGCAATCAACAAGTGGGACCTCATTTAACTAAAAAGCTTCTGTACAGCAAAAGAAACAATCAAAAAAGTGAGGAGAAAATGCACATAATGGGAAAAAATCTTCAGCAGTGACACATCTGACAGAGGTTTAACATCCAGAATATATAAAGAACTCAAAAAACAAAGAATCGAGAAACCAAATGACCCAATTAAAAGATGGGCTAAAGATCTAAACAGACTTATCAAAGGAAGAAATAAAGATGGCTAAGAAACATCTCAAGTGTTCAATGTCATTAGTAATTAGGGAAATGCAAATTAAAACTACCCTAAGGTATCACCTTACCCCAATCAGAGCAAGAGAACAACCAATACCAAATGCTGGCGAGGATATGGAGAAAAGGGAATGCTCATTCACTGCTGGTGGGATTGCAAACTCATGAAACCTCTATGCAAAACGGTATGTATAACTCTTAAAGAACTAAAAATGAACCTACCATATGACCTGGTTATTACCACTCCCTGGCATATACCCAAAAGACTCATCCTATTGTGGAGACACTTGTACAACCATATTTGTTGCTGCTCTTTTCACAGTAGGTAAGAGATGGAAGCAACCTAAGTGCCCCTCAACTGACGAGTGGTTAACACAAATGTGGTATATTTACACAATGGAGTGCTATTCAGCAGTAAAGATGAAATAATGAGATTTAGAGGTAAATGGATGGATCTAGAAACTGTTATACTAAGTGAAGTAACACAGACTCAGATAAATAAAAGACATATGTTCTTCCTCATTTGTGGATCCTAGCACCAAATCCTTTTAAATTCCATGTCCTTTTAATAAGATGATGCTGTACAGCAGTCTCTTCTTCATGAAATAACTACTGTCATCATGACTTCAGTTGTGCCTGATGGCTAAACATTGTCACAATTGGGCTTGTTGACGGTTGTGCTCATTCATTAAAGGAGGGCCAAGGAGGGTCATTGGCCCCTCACCAGAGTACTTCCCAGCCAACTGTATGTAATTTGACCCTAATCACACATCATCTCCTGGGTTGGGGGAGGGCTAAAGTATACTATCTGGGGAAAGCTAGGAAGAGAAGGCATGATCCATGCTGGGTAAAGGCTTTCCAGTGTGCATACCCTCAGATCATACATATACCTCAGCAACCCCTCAGTTATCTCGATAAGTACTCTCAGTAAATTCATTGGTTCCCTGGTAAAACTTTGATCAAACATTGGCTTGACACTAGAACCTTAAAAGGGAATAAGCATTGCTTAGTATCCACAGGAAAAGAAGTCTCACAATAGATGGAAAATGTATTTGTTAATGCTATTATGTCTCATAATTAATTTTTTTTTAAAAAAAGGAAATGAGAATGTAAAAGATGTTAACAGGATACGGGAATGGAGATGTTTTCCAAAATAGAAAAAATGAAAAAGCCTAAGCAAGTGATGAAGGTCTGTTTAGTATAATATTATAAAGAATGAGACAAAAATAATACACACATAATTTTAAAATTTCTAAGGTCATAATTTAGTCAATGAGTTTAAGGAATAAAATATATATCTAAGTCAAAGTTTATCTCAGAATATTTGTTTTTTCACCCAAGCTTTATCTACATAGGACATAATTAAAAGTACCAGACTGGTGGAACTAAACTTATTGGATTTTTAACAGCCATACTTTGAGGCCTATACTAATGTGGTCAGAGGGACTTAAAGGACAGTTTTTGCCCCTTGCCCTCCAAGGTCAACTAACTTCCAGGGGACTATGGAACATCTCTCAAAATGTCCTGTAACTGTGGTGAGTCCCCTGTCCTCTTGTTCAGGGAGGCCATGGAGAACCCACAAGATGGACTTGAACCAGTGTCCAGTCTACAAAGAGAAGGGTCAACTCAGAGGAAACATCTAATCTATGCTTCCAAGTGAAGCCAGACATGGTTGAGCAGGACCTTTGTCTTATCTTCACATAGATGGAACTGGAAAAGAAAGGAGCCAGGGTCTCCTCCCAAGCCACACATGGCCCCTGAGGAATAGATCCTCAAATGACCTTAAGTGTAAAAATAAATTGATTTATTTGGGCCAACTGTATCGTCTTAAACACCCAAAGGGAAAGTATAACCAAAGAGTAAAGTCATCAGTATATTTCTTTAAGAGTTTAAGGGATTACACTTCCCAGACACTAGGCTTAAGTCCATATAAAAAGTTATTTAGACAATTATTTTTCATTGATGATTTTCTTCTGAATCAGAAAGTACTGCTCAGATGTAAGACTTTAAATCTTGGTCTCCAATACTGTAGTGCCCACCTGTAGCTAAGGGAGACAACCTGCTGTTGTTCTAAAATGATGGATAAATTTGTTTTCTTCCCCTATGTAGAAGCCTTTGAGAGGGAACTGACACTGATTCTAACCACTCCAACAGCTATCAAAATACCTGAAAGCAAATCCTGAGTCCATCACTTTTGAGTCCAGGCTTGGCAGACAGAAGAAAATGAGGAACCCAATAAAGGGATGCTTTTGGAAGCCCTTGTCAGGAAATTCCAATGGACTCTCATATGAACATTTGGAAAATTGCCCTGTTCTGACTTTTTTCTAATTCCCTGTCTAGAACTTGTATTGCTAATTACTCTTGCCTTCTTCACACACACAAAAAAAGGAGTTATACAATTTTGGAGTCTTTTAGATAGACCATGTGCTGGATAGCTTTAGTGTCAACTTGACACACCTGAGTTGAAGAGCCTCAATTAGGGAATTGCCTCTATTGAACTGGTCTGTGGCCATGTCTGTGGGGAACCTTCTTGATTGTTGAGTGATGTGGGAGGACCTAACCCACTAGGCAGGTGGGCCTGTGTTGCATAGGAGGGCAGGCTGAGCAGGAGCCAGGTGAGCAAGCCAGTAAGCAGTGTTCTTCCTCCGTGGCCTTTGCTCCAGCTCCTGCTTCCCAGTTCCTGCCCTGAGTTCCTACCTTGAGTTCCCTGATGAACTGTGACCCAGGAGATGTAAGATAAAATAAACCCTTTCCTCCCCAAGTTGGTATTGGTCAGAGTATTTTATCACAGCAATGGAGAAACAAGCTAGAACAACCCACTGAAGGGGTAACCCAATTGCCTCACCTTGCCTCCCTGTTCAGCATGGAAGAAGCCAGAGGGGTCTTCGTCCTGCTTCCCTATCTGCAAGTTGGGTAACCTCTTCAGAGGATGCTGTGATAAGAATAGGAGGTAGGAATTGGCTAGGCAGTTAGGGTAAAAAGACCCCAAAGAAAAGTAGCCAGTTTCTTGGCTAAAACTCACAATGTCCTTGGGTCTCTTAGCAACATACTCTGTTCCAAAGGCCAAAAATGTCCTTACAAGATTTTAGGGTTACCTCTTCAGAAGGGGAAATGTTGGAGTAGCAAAAAGCCCCATTAAAAAAAATAATAAATCAAAGAAGAAGAAAGAATATATGAAGTTATCAGAAAAAAGTAATGGGGAGATATGGAAGGAGTTGGAGGGGAGGGAGTGGGCATGGATTTGATTAAAACACCTTATATGCTTGTATGAAATTCTCAATAAATTATTAAAAATAAATAAATCATGTGGTGTTAGCAAAAAAAAACAAAACCCAAACTCCATAGGTTTGATTCCTACATAGGAACCGCCATATTTTTTGTTCTCTTTGAAGTCCATAAATCCATATGTAAATTAGGACAACTGGTTTCCATTTTCCTGACACCAGTTATGAGGCAAGAGAGAATGAAACGATTGTAAGTTTGCCTATACAAGTGGAAGACATTTCTACAATGGTGCATCATTCCTTGATCTTTACTTTAGAGATGTGATCAGAACAGTGATCCAAGTTGGCACACAGAAACCCCAGGAAGGCCACACAGCCAATCGTAGTCCCACAGCCTTCCCACAAAGCAGCAAAGACCTCTTTATGAGGGCACCAAATTAACTCAAGCAGAAATGAGGGAGACTCACTGTCAGGAGGCCTGGTATATTTATTTTTGTTGTCATTGCTATTGTTTCATAAATGCATTTATATTAAAGGAAGTTAAACAGCTTAAAACTGTATCTTAAAACCACTATAGTTCTCTGAATGCTCTCTAAGGCATATACATATACACTTTTGATCTCTTTTGCCACTGTCCATATATTTGCAATCACTTTGTCATGTGGCTACATGGTCTTTATGGCTATGTAATGGTTACACCCTAATTTATCCAGCCTTTCCTTTATTGTGGGACATTTAAGTTGTAAACCACTTTATTTTTTCCTATCATACAGAACAGCTTTGCAAATACAGCTTCTCTTTTCTTTGAATTATTGCTTCCTAATATTACATTCCTAAAAGCAAACTATAATCCTGAAAGGAATGAACTTTTCAATTGGTTGCTTTTCATGTATTACAACTAAGCCTCTCTAGGAACTGTATAGGACACTTGATTGATGTGTGTCAACCACAGTCTCTTAGTGTACAGTAACCTCAGTGTTTTATTCTGATAAGTGGACATTCTGATTCTCAAAAGCAAAGACCTTTGCCTAAAGCAGGGATATAGAGTTCATCAAACAATTCAAAGACAGCATTTTAATGCATGGTTAATAAAGAGCTATTTTGGGATAATGCTCTCAAAATTTAACTTTGATAACTGAGTCCATTCTAGTAAGGACTTGGCAGGTGTGACCAACTGTGACCTTGGGGGACATATGTCTCATGATAGCTATGAATGTGGTCCCATATGTTTGTAAATGGCAACATCATATCACAGTGATAAAAGACTGGACGTCCTTGAGGCTGCTAGTTCCATTCTCCCTGATTTTATTCTGAGCAACAATATTACTAACTTTTAACTCCCAGCCCCCATTTCACCTAGGGGTGACAAAATGAGTTCAGGCAAAGTCATCGGGCATCTGAGAGAGTATTTGGAAGACTGCTCCCATAATTTGCCTTCCCCCATCTCCCCATCTTTTTCTTGATGCCTGAAATGTTTGTAATAGCTAAAATGTCAACAGTTATCTTAAAATCATGACCATGAACCAGGTGTGGTAGTGCACGCCTTTAGTCCCAGCACTCAGGAGGCAGAGGCAGGTAGATCTCTGTGAGTTCAAGGCCAGCCTGGTCTACATAGTGAGTTCTAGGCCACCTGGGCCTGCAAGGAGACCCTGTCTCAAAAAAGACCAAAAATAAACAAATGAATAAAAATAAAAAATCATGACCATGGATAGTCATGGTGATGCATGCCTACAATCCCAGATTTAGGAGATAGAGGCAGGACTATCAGGAGTTCAAGGTTATCCTCAGCTATGTAGTGTAGAACCCCCAGGCTGGGGTACCCAACGTCCACGGGAGGCCGCACCCCAATAACTCAGTCCTCAGATGGTCAATAGGCTTTTCTGCAGTCAAACCTCCCTCCTCCTCCTTCCTAGGGAGGCACTTGAGATTGCATTTAGGGCCCACCCACATGATCAAGGAAAATCTCATCTCAAAAATCTTTAACTTGCCAGGTGTGGTAGTGCACGCCTTTAGTCCCAGCACTCAGGAGGCAGAGGCAGGTAGATCTCTGTGAGTTCAAGGCCAGCCTGGTCTACATAGTGAGTTCTAGGCCACCTGGGCCTGCAAGGAGACCCTGTCTCAAAAAAGACCAAAAATAAACAAATGAATAAAAATAAAAAATCATGACCATGGATAGTCATGGTGATGCATGCCTACAATCCCAGATTTAGGAGATAGAGGCAGGACTATCAGGAGTTCAAGGTTATCCTCAGCTATGTAGTGTAGAACCCCCAGGCTGGGGTACCCAACGTCCACGGGAGGCCGCACCCCAATAACTCAGTCCTCAGACCAGGAGATGCAACAAGCAAGAGGATTTAATCGTTTGCATAGACAGGCTCCTGCCTCACTCGGGGGGAGAGAGAGAGAGAACAGCAGCCCCGAGCTCAGCTTACAGGTGACTTTTAAAGGCAAAAACCACAAACCACAACCGGCAGCAACCAGCAGCAGTGGGAGGGGGGAAGTTTTGGGTGATGTCCGGCTTGTGTACGGAGCATGAAAAGGTCAGCTCTTTCTCAGCAGTTAGAATTATTTTACTTCTTACTTCCTTGTTCTGAATATTCTTCTTTGGTCTGGGGGACTTGGTTTGAATCCACTTTAACCTGGGGGGCTTTACTTTGATTCCATCATTCCCCCCTTTTCTTATGGCAAGATTTTAATCATAAAATCTATAGGTCTTCTGAGGACCAAGGCCTGAGTTATCAATATTACCCATTGGTCTCGTGGAGTTGGCGAGCCAAAATGTATGGCTTGTCTCAGGATTTGTCACCATTTATGTCAGCTGCATAGGCACATGAGGATTGTACCACCGGCAGGCATTTTGTTGTCAGGAGCAGGCAGATTTTTTTCAAGGAGTAGAGTCAGCCGCATCGTGAGAAGTTGTGTTACAGCTTTTAAGCAAGGTCAATGAGTACCAATGTGATGATGGCAACAAGGATGATCAAGGCTGCAGAGATGATGATGATGGCAACTAATTCCAAGCTACAAAGTTACATTGAGAACAGGAGGTGGCCCTCCAAAAAGAGTTTTGTAGGGGGTTAGACCATGTATAGCAGGAGTATTTCTAGCTCGAAATAGAGCTAGAGGTAGGAGCTGCACCCAGTCTTTAGTGCCAGTCTCTAAAGTTAATTTGGTTAAGGTCTCTTTAATAGTTTTATTTATTTATTTTTTTACCCATCCTGAACTCTGGGGTCTGTAAGCACAATGTAATTTCCAATTAATCCCCAGTGCTTTGGCCATTCCCTGATTTACCTGGGAGATGAAGGCTGGGCCATTATCAGACCCAATTACCTTAGGCAGTCCGAATTGAGGGAAGATGTTTTCAATCAGTTTCTTTACCACAATCTGGGCTGTCTCCTTCCAGGTGGGGAAAGCTTTAACCCACCCTAAGAAAGTGTCGTCTCGCAGAAAACTGCTCCCATCCGTATACCAGGTGGCATCTGCATCTGTTAGGGGCTGGTCAGTGAGGTCTTCCCTAGTCCCATGCATCTCCGCAAGTATTTGCTGACAGTCATGGGGAATCCCAGTGTCTTTCTCAGGGGTTGGTAGCAGCGTGACGGGGTTTAAGGTGGCAGGGCTACCAAACTTGATCTTTTCTGGATTCAATAGTAGTGCCTGGTAATGAGTTACCCTGGCATTTGACAGCCATCTGTCAGGGGGCTGTCTAATGATAGACTCCACCGCATGTGGTGTTATAATAGTCAAGGGCTGGCCCATGGTGAGTTTGAGTCTTTTACCAGGGATGTTATTGCCGCCATAATCCTCAAGCATGGGGGCCAAGGCCCGGTATCCAAGTTCCCCCAGTCTCAGTAGGAGAGCCTCCGTACCTTGCAGACAGCCAGCTTCTGTCTCAGCTGCTAAGAGGAGGTCATCCACATATTGAAGAAGCATAATCTCTGGCTTTCTTACCTGAAAATCAGCCAAATCACAGTGTAGAGCTTCATCAAACAGAGTGGGGGAGTTCTTGAATCCTTGGGGAAGCCTCATCCAGGTTAGTTGTCCTGATATTCCAGCTTCAGGGTCCTTCCATTTAAAGGCAAAGATGGACTGGCTAACCGGGCTCAGCCTTAGGCAGAAGAACGCATCCTTCAGGTCAAGTACAGTATACCACCTATGACTAGGAGGTAAAGAACTCAGAAGATTATAGGGATTAGGAACAGTGGGATGGATATCTTCTATCCTCCGATTGACTTCTCTTAAGTCTTGAACTGGTCTATAATCGTCTGTCCCTGGCTTTTTTACGGGGAGCAACGGAGTATTCCAAGGGGATTGGCAAGGGTGAAGTATGCCCATTCATAAAAGTCTTTGGATGTGAGGCCTGATTCCCTTTGTAGTGAAATGGATGTGGGCTCCCAACTTGGAGAGTAAATCTCTCCCAAGAAGAGGGTATGGACAGTCGGGGACCAATAAGAATGAGTGAGAGACTCATCCTGTGCTGAGGTCCACTTTTCTTTCTGTGGTCCATCTGTATGTTTTTCCTCCGGTGGCCCCTTGGACCCAGGCTGTCTTGGAACTCATAGGTCCCTCAGTTGTTGTTAGGACCGAGTGCTGAGCTCCTGTGTCTACCATGAAGGTAGTCAATTGCCCCCCTATTTTTAAAGTTACCATGGGCTTAGGGGGGAGCTCCTGGCCCCGACTTCCCTAGTCCCCTAGAGTCAGGACTGGGGTTGTTTTCTTTTGAAGTCTTTTCAGTTTCTTCAGACATTCTTGAGCCCAGTGTCCTCTCTCCTTGTATGTCCTCTCTCCTTGCAATAGGCACACTGGTCTTTATCCACTCTGGGCCTTCTCTTGTCTCCCAGGTTCCTACCTGGTCCTGGTCCTGTTCCCTGAACTACTGTGGCCAACATTTGACTTAATTTTTTTTTTTTTTTTTACTTAATCCTGTAAGAAGTACCCCTGAAGGCCCTCCAGCCATTGGAGCTTACCACAAATGTCAAGAGCTGATTGTCCTATAAAGGCCATAATATCTGCCTGACGCTCCTGGGCTGTGGGATCAAAAGGGGTGTACGTCCGATATCCTTCTATCAAGCATTCTAGAAACCCTGCGGGGGTTTCATTTTATCCTTGGGTTATAGCACGTACCTTTGCCAAATTATTTCATTTGGGAGCAGAGTGGGTCTCCCATCCTGCCCGGGGACATTTTTCCGGGCCTCCAGGATGACTCGCTGTCTTTCTTCTGTGGTTAGAAGGGCCTGGAGGAGTTGCTGACAATCCTCCCAGGTGGGTTGGTGGGTGAGGAGAATAGACTCTATTAAAGCAGTTAGAGCCTGAGGATCCTGAGAAAAAGAGGGGTTATGAGTCTTCCAATTATACAAATCAGAGGCTGAAAAAGGCCAGTACTGGATCTGATCCACTATAGTTCGGAGGGGAAAAACCTGGGCAGTCCAGGTTCCATCAGAGGGCACCCCTCTATCCCTCCTTAAGCAGAGACTGTTAGATAGAGGAGGGGATCTGTCAGGTTCAGTGGAATCAGGAGAGGGATAAGGTAGTTCTTGGGGTGGAGGTGCCTGCGCAGGTGGATAGGGAGGTGGAGGATCAAGGAGGGTTAGGGAAGCTTGGTCCTCGGGGAGGACTGGCTTTTTCTTCTTCTTCTCAGGGACAGACTGAAGGGGCAGGAGGGAAGAAGTAAGACTCAGGGGGGCAGAAAGGGTAGGAGGCCCCTGGTCGGTTTCTTCAGTTCCCCTAGGAGGTAGGAATGGCCATGCCCAAGATGTGGGGTTCTGGGCCAAGTCTTCCCAGGTGACTATGTAGGCCACCTGGTCCGGATGTCCATGTGGTCTTGGGTGGAAAATGTATTCCTTAACCTGCAAGATAGTAGCAAGGTCAAAAGTCCCATCCCTTGGCCATCCTTTTTCAAAAGAGGGCCATGCAGAGGAACAGAGACTCTGCCACTTCTTCTTCTGGACCTCCAATGATAAGTTGTGGGCCCGCTCCACAACCTCCTTTTAGTGTTCCAGAGTTAAGCTTAAAGGGGTAGTTAGCTATTGACCCATAGTGGAGGTCACAGGAGAGGGGGAGAGTAAGAAGGAAAAAAAGAGAGAGAATATGCCACTCCAAATAATAATGACCAGTGGGTGTGCTTACGAATAAGTACCTAACGTTGCCCAGTTTTGCTTCTGCGGGGGATGTGAATTTATCTGGGATTCACGCCTGGGACCCCCCTTATCCTTCCACGGGAGTCTTTTAGCGGCGAGCTCTTATTTGCTCGACCCGTGCCCGCGGGGCTGCTTCAGTGGCCAGAGAGAGAGAAACGGAGAGGAGAGGGAGATACAGAAAAGCTGCCTTGTCTCCACCCGTGAGGGCAGTCGGGGTCCGCTAAGAGGGCTAAGAGCCTTTGGCTTACATCAGGGAGTAGCCCTGACCAGAAAACCTCAATTGTTTTTTTTCCTTTAACAG
>NW_008335006.1:593751-600717 GCF_000622305.1 Nannospalax galili | reverse complement strand
CGGCAGCCGGCAGCAGTGGGAGGGGGCCGGCAGCAACCAGCAGCAGTGGGAGGGGGGAAGTTTCAGGTGATGTCCGGCTTGTGTATGGAGCATGAAAAGGTCAGCTCTTTCTCAGCAGTTAGAATTATTTTACTTCTTACTTCCTTGTTCTGAATATTTTTCTTTGGTCTGGGGGACTTGGTTTGAATCCACTTTAACCTGAGGGGCTTTAGTTTGATTCCATCAGTAGCAAATTCAAGGCCAGCATGGGCTGCATGAGACCCTGCCTTAAAAACCGAAAACAACAAAAAAGCAAAAAATAAGAGCCATGAGCATGGAAGTTTTAGGGCAGGATAGAGGAAAAGGATGATGTTTGAACCATTTGAGTCTGCCTGCCTCTAATCTTTTTTTGTTCAATCTTTAACTCCTAAAACTTTCATTAAAGTCAAGTAGTGCATCCATGTACTCCATCAGTCTTGCAACTTTTACAATATGGGCATAATCTGGACTAATGACTTTCACCTAATCTTACAACCAAAAAGTTAATGTTTATAATGTAAACAAGCTCACTGAGCCATGTCTTGAGACTTGGGCATATGACCTTAATCCCTCAGGACCCCTCTTTGCCCTCTACCCAAGATAGTATAAAATAGAGTGTGAATGAATTTTAGTAAGAATGCCTGTTTAAATGTTTTCCATATCAAAGTGCTAGAATCAAACAATGAGAAAAATTGGGACATCTGTTTGTAATTGTGTGTGATATTCTAGGCTTATGGATCAAAGGACAAGATTTTCTGGAAAGAGAAGAGTGGGTCCTGTCTTCTACTTCCCCAATTCATGCTGGAGATACTGTTTCAATAAAAGAATTCGAGAAACGACTCAAGTCAAGACATAGTTCCTAGAGACATCTGAAGGAACAGGTGCTCAGCAGTTCAGGTCCCCTCTTGGCCTTAAATGAATGCTGAGTCAGGCTGGATTTTGTTTTTGTTTTTGTTTTTTTTTTAATGTAGGTATAACTAATGTGGCTTAGAAATGCCACAAACCTGACATATATAATTTCTGTGCCCCCTCTTCTTTTGGAGGTGAACAGGGAGTCCTGGAGAATTAACCTATACCTTGTACATTTTAGGCAAGAACTATACTGTTGAGCTACCTCCCTAGCCCTAGTTCTGAGATTTTCAAAACCAAGCCATAGTGTATACTGGCATACTCAATACAACGATAATAAATTGTTTGTTTTGAGACAGCTGACCTGGAACTCATGATGCAGACCAGGCTGGCCTCTATTTTATGGAGATATACCTGCCTCTGCTTCCCAAATATCAGGACTACAAATGTGTGCCACCAGGCCTGGCTATAAAAAAAAAATTTTTAAATATTTTGTTATTTTATTTTTATGTGTATGAGTGTATTGTATGCATGTGTGTAAGTGCACCTGTGTCATGCAATGCCTGTGGAGGTCAGAAGAATGCATCAGATCCCCTGGAACTGGAGTTACAGATGGTTGTTAGCTGCCATATGGGTACTGGGACTTGAACCCAGGTCCTCTGCAAGAGCAGTCAGTGCTCTTAAGCGCCAAGCCATCTCTCCAGCCCTGTAATAAAAATTTTAAATCTTCCATTAGCTCAACTGAGTACTTTCTGCTGTCAACTTATGATCAGGGCACAATAAAAGCATTTGAAAATTATGTCTCCATTTGTCCTTAATGAGCCAGTCTTTGTCAATGTCAGAAGGAGGGAACTTGAGTATGACTAGGAGAAAGATCAGAGGAGAGAACCTGAAAATTTTGTTCCATACCTCTATAAAACTGTAGGTCACTGCAGAGGACTTGGGGAGGGGCTCTAAGGCAAAGGGAAGCTTGAAAAGAGCTTGATTTTGAGGGTAATGATTTTCAGATGAGTCAGCCTGGATGGGAAAAAAAAGAGAAAGTTGCAAATATATAAGATGAATAAGTTTCTAAATTTGGGGCATGAATTTTCCTTCCTTCTTTCTACAAGAGAGAGAGAAGGGGGAAGAGAAATGAAAAGCAAAACAAACCAAACATCATCCAGATGTTTGCCATAAAGAATCTTTGAACTCAAGCTGGGTGTAGTGTTGCATGTCTTTAATCTAAGCACTCAGGAGGTAGAGGAAGGCAGATCTCTATAAGATCTAGGCCAGCCTGGTCTACACTCTACACAGTAAGTTCCAGGTTACAAGGATACCTTATCTAAATAAAAATCTGTTTCTCCACTAAAGCAAATGTTCACAATCAATGTATTTGGGATCTCTTGTTTTGAAAAGTAGGCAAAGTGAAGATCTATCACAGTGCATACCAGGAAGAAACAAGGCCCACAGCTACCAGGGGAAGCAGCAAGGCCCTGGGGTGAGATACCAAACTGATGCCTAATCCCAAACAAAAACTTTTAGATCAAAAGAAATATTCATCAAAATAAAATCTATTTTTTATACGCATGTATATGATGTAGCACTTACCATAGTGAGGACAATAGCAACCTATGTAGAATGACACATTGGGTGTGGAATGACACACTGGGTGTGGAATGACACACTGGTTGTGAAATGCTGGCTCCCCTTCAGCTGGTTTTGGTAGTTTCCCCTCATCTTACATTTCATCTAATTGACATCACTAAGAGTTCACTCTTAAAGGTAGTACTTTGTTTCTGAATGACCATTAGCCAGCTGCCCTCTCCACACTATTAGCCTGGAGTACACACGGGTATGTGAGGTCATGACATAGAAACAATGGGAAAAAAAAGACAATCTGTCTCCTCCTTTTGCACCCATCACTACCTGAGGGTGAAATGAGTTTTTATAAATTTCACAAACAAAAATATTTATATTTTATTTTTCATCCACAAAATACATGTTAATGAAAATCTGTCATATGAAAATCAGTACACAGTTCTTTGATACACAGCCATATATATATACATACAGCACGTACCGGATAGCTTTAGATGTCAACTTGACACACCTGGGAAGACTGACCTGTAACCATATCTTTGAGGCATTTTTTTAATTGTTAATTTATGTGGGAGGGCCCAGCCCAATGTGAGTAGTGCCATTCCTGGGCAAGTTTTCTTGGGTTGTACAAGAAAGTTGAAGAGGGTGTGGTGGTGCATGCCTTTAGTTCCAGCACTTGGGAGGCACAGGTAGGCAAAACTCTGTGAGTTCAAGGCCAGCCTGGTCTGCATAGTGAGTTCCAGGCCAGCTGGGGCTACAGGGAGACCCTGTCTCAAAAAGACCTCCACCACCCCCTCACCTCCAAAAAAAAGAAAAAAAATCAAACTGAGTGTCAGGCAGTGCTTTTAGTTCCACCACTTGGGAGGGGAGGCAGTGGCCAGCAGATCCTTGTGAGATCAAGGCCAGCCTGGTCTACCTAGTGAGTTCCAGGGCTCCTGGGGCTACAGGGAGCAGTGGTCTTAAAAAGACAGAGGAAGGGGAGAGCCCAGAACGCTGCTCGAAGCCGGTGGAGCAGGCGGGAAAGCCCTGAGGGGATTGTCCTTTTCAGACATTTGGAAATTTGAGGATGGTGGGGCAAGGCGACTAAATCCCACTTTCCTGTGATTCTGTAGCCGGTAACTGTCGAATTCTGTGGATAAATTCATTGGATAAGAAGAGGTGTCATGCCGGGTGTGGTGGCGTGCACCTTTAATCCCAGCCCTCGGGAGGCAGAGGCAGTGGATCTCTGTGAGATCAAGGCCACCCCTGGTTCACATTGTAACTTCCAAGTGGGTTGTGACTAGAGACCCTGTCAAAAAACAACCAACAAAAAGACAAAAGAAAAAAAAAAAGAAAGAAAAGAAAAAAGAGAGAGATGTCATCTAGAATAAATAGCAATTTCTCTTTGATTCCCAACAGGAATATAGTCGTGCCAATCATCCATCAAGCTATATTTCCAAGACCCTTAATTCAGATTCTCAGCCCTTATCAACCCTTGGAAATTTTAAAGTCTTGCCATTGGAAATATTCCACATAATTTTAAGATATTTGTCAGACTTTTACTACAGAACTTTCATAACCTTGAACTGCCTGACACAAAAGAAGACACAGCTCTACTGGAGTCCTGCAGAGCTCTAGGGTTACTATTTAAAAGATGCACATTGCTGCTACCCACCAAGGAAAGACTGAAGTACATTCACAAAATACTCTCAGAAGTTTCCTGTTTTAAATTCAGTGGCCGTATAGCTCCTTTGCAATGTTTAGGATTACCGTGTTATGGCATGCACTTACAGGAAATTCTGGAAGACCAAAGTTAAGGATTAGACTGTTTTGTAGGAATGTCCTGCTTGATCACTGGATACACTGAAGTGATTCTGCATTTTAGTTGACTCAAATATTGAAACCATGGCCGATAGTGAATCAGGCAAGATTGCTATTTATCATCTTTGGGCCAACATCTCCTCAGGATGTGGTTCCCAGGGAGTGGCTTCTAGAGAATAGTGCATGTCTCCTGATCCTATGTGGGACCATCTGCTTCACTTTCATGGCTAGTAAAGCTGTAAATGGATGCACCATTGAACTGGCAAGGTTCATAGTCTTTTTTGGCTTTGGTGTATGAGAAAGAACTATACTGCATGGACTGGACAGTGAAAATGATGCAAAAAAAAAAAATCTGTAAAGTCTTTAGCACTCCACTGGAAAGAAAGAACTTCCTGCAGAGTATGGCGAATGCTGCAGCCGGTTTTGTCTGGCTAACTTCCACAAGGAGGTGCTGCATTTGACTATGAATATTTTCTCTTCCTAAACACTCAGAAAGGTTTGCATTTCAAGAAAGCATCACTGAACGAGCACTTATAAGAATGTTGCTTTTTCACACCCAAAGGGAGTACCTGCTGGGCCTTTGGTCATCTAAGTAACCAAGAAATCCAAAACTACATAGGAGTTTAGCAGTAACTACCTTCACTATTATCAATACAAAGCAACAGGCTAATCCAAGAATATGTTGTAGTTTTTCTGGAAAATAAGCTCTGCCTTTCCAGGTTTTAGTAAACCCAATATCAAACCAAAACTGAATGTTAGCAGTCCAAAAATCTACAGCCAGCCCAACCTGTTCATGTGGCTCTTTAAAGCAAAACATAATTCTGTTTCATAGTTAGAGCATATCCAGATTCAATGAATAGTGGTATCTATTCACTTTGCTTAGGTTGAGTGTAGCCCAGAAATGTTTTTTGAAGATTTCCAATATGGTGTTTTAGAATGTATAGAATATAAATGACACATTATTATATTTTATTCCTGTTTTGCAGAAAAAATCCAAAAGAAGTATGTGTGGATACATGTAAATGGATATCTATATACATATAGACATACATGCTTATATTTCCTTCAAGACCATCAAAATTCTATAAATAGAGGAAGATATATATTATCTTAATATAATCAGATCATCTTCTATACTTTCCTAGGGATTAGAGCAAAATGTTGCGGCAAGAGAAAAAATATAGTGAAAGAAAATAGCTTTCCACTACTAGAAGAATCTTCACAAATAATTTCCCCTTCTTAATACTTTTCTCCCTGTCTCAGAGAGTGGGGTTTGATGATAAAAACTGGAAGCATGGATGGTCAAAGTGGCTCACGAGAGTGTTTGATTGTTCATTTCATTCAAGTCAGTGGATCCCAAGAAGCTCTAGGAGACTATTCAGTAGAGCTATCACAAGCCTTCAGCCCCCCACCCCAGTTGTATAATGAAAGCAGAAACAATACAGGAGGCCTCCTAGATCCCTCATTTCTTCTTCCTGTGCCCTTCCTCTCCAGTCAAACCCAGAGCTATTACATGCTAAGCAGGGGCTCTGTGCTGAGCTGGTTCCCCAGCCCACCATCACCTCACATCTTGACACTCACCTTCACACTGGACTCTGCAGAGGCTACTTTTATTTTCCTAGGAACAATAGGAAATACTGAAATTACCTGCAAAAGAAAGATAGTAATTGTGGGATATTCTTGAATTTTGACAAAAGGGCTCAGTGAAAAATTGATAGGATGAGGAACAGGGAATATTATAGAGAAATAAAAATTGTGATAACAAGATTTTAATACATTTCAGTAGCAAAAATATCTACAATCTGGAAGGATCAAAAAGTATTTGCCTTGTCCCATGTGGTGGCACATACCTTTAATCCCAACACTTGGGAGGCAGAGACACATGGATCTCTGTGAGTTTGAGGCCAGCCTGGTCTATATTGTGAGTTTGATGCTAGCCAGGGCTGTATAATGAGACCCTGTCTTCAAACAAAAGGAAAAGAAGGGGCTGGAGAGATGGCTAAGAAAAAAAACGTTAGTTGCCTTTCACTGTCCAACTATGTTCTACCAGTGGGTTTTTTTCCTCCAGAGTTTATCATTTGCAGATTTAGGGGGGCGGAAATCAATCTTTTATCCTTGTTTTCATTTTCTTCTGCTTAGTTAAAGAACTGTCTACAAGGCTGGACATGGTGGTGCATACCTTTACTCCCAGCCTGGGAGCATGGGAGGCAGAGGCAAACGGATCTCTGAGTTCAAGGCCAGCCAGTGCTACATACCGAAACCCTGTCTCAACAAACAAACAAAACTACTGGGGAAAAAACACCCAAGTAAACAACAACAACGAAAACCCAAACCAGAATTCATCTCTAACTGTGAGATTAGGCATGTAGCCTAATAGTGAAGACGGGTACCACAGCGTACAAAGTGGCTCCTTAGTAGCATTTTTCCTGTCTTTGGTTTTCCCATACCTTCTTTGGAAGGACTATTTCTCAAAACACTGGTGATTTCAGGTTGACATGATCTTGGAAGAGAAGAAAAAATAGAGAAAAACTTAAATGTCAATTTAAATAATATTTTTTAGATTTTGCTTAATAGATTTTATTTTTCTTATAGAAATAAATTTGGGATTATGATATTTCCTTTAATTTTTTGAATTTTGTAAGTCTCCACCGCATTTTGAACACGTTATAAAAGACACGTTTTGGGGTTTTGTTTTGTTTTGTTTTGTTTTTGGTCTTTTTA
>NW_008335006.1:566974-593665 GCF_000622305.1 Nannospalax galili | reverse complement strand
AGACAGGGTCTCCCTGTAGCCTCAGCTGTCCTGAAACTATGTGGACCAGGCTAGCCTTGAACTCACAGAGATCTGCCTATCTCTGCTTCCCAAGTGCTGGGATTAAAGGCGTGCACCACCACACCTGGCTCAG
The DNA here is from genome assembly GCF_000622305.1 of Nannospalax galili. Lineage (NCBI taxonomy): Eukaryota > Metazoa > Chordata > Mammalia > Rodentia > Spalacidae > Nannospalax > Nannospalax galili. Next base: position 593,532 of record NW_008335006.1, on the reverse strand, counting down.
ATGTTTTAATTAAAAATGGTTTCCTATGGTGGGAATTGAACTCAGAGCCTCACACATGCTAGGCAAGCATTCAAACACTGACCTATAACCCAGCTAACTTAAAGTATCTTTGATCTGAATTTTGAATTTCATTATAACCTGTTGACCTGACTCACTGCTAAAAATTCTTTTAAATTCGCATTATTTTATTAATCTTTATTACTATTATCTTCCCCTTTCCAGAACTGGAAAAACTAATTTTTTTTATTCTATAAAGGCAGTAGATAAATCATAAGCAGTTTTCTATCTCATAAATGTGAACTTGCCAGGCATGGTGGTACATGCCTTTAATCCCAGCACTTGGAGGCAGAAGCAGGTAGATCTCTATAAGATCAAGGCCAGCCTGGTCTACATGGCAAGTTCCAGGCCAACTGGGGCTACAGGGGGATCCTGTCTCAAAAAAAAAAGAGTAAACTGAGAAATTCTTAGTTTTATTAATATATACTTGAGACCAAATTTACAGTTTCTACAATTCAGTGACCTGGTTTGTTTTGGGTTTCTGTTTGTTTCTGAGTATATTTGTCATCAGGAATAAAGTGTGATTTTGAATTTTCAAGTAGAAAGTTAACTTGCAAAAGCATTTGTACTGAGACTTAAGTGATGAGCAGTCTTACCACAGAAAACACAGACGAGGAACATTGAAAATGACTAGATTAAAACCTTGGAAGACTGTAGTCCTCACTAAGAGAGTTGCAATAACCCTGCGCACACTACTTATTAATCAAATGTCTTTAATGTCTTTCTAAATCAGAAGACTGGCCTAGATGATCATTGGAAGATCCAGGCTTCCAGAACCTTTTTCTTTTCTTTTTTTTTTAATGGGGTTCACTATGTAGCCCTGGCTGGCCTGGAACTTGCTATGTAGACCAGTCTGACCTCAAACTCATGGAGATCCACCTGCCTCTGCCTCCCAAGTGCTGGGAGCAAAGGGGTGTGCCACCACACCCAGCAACTTTTTTCCTATTTATACTGATGTCCTTGGCTTCCTTTGACTTTGATTTATAGCATGATTTTTACTTTTATTAGAAGGCAAAATCAACAAAACATCATTACATTTCACCTTATTATTGTTTCTATACATATACCACACCATGATCATATTAGTAAATTAATATTGCTACTTGGAAACTAAAGTTTGTATCTTGTAATAAGTACCTTATGAAGCCATAGGTTTTTATATTTAACGCTATTTTGAAAAATGCCTTCTTCCCCTCACCTTTGTCCTACTCATAGTGTAGGGAATAATAAGTGATCGTTCCTGCAGCAAAGCTCAGCATTACCTACTAGGTTAAGTGTATTGGGAACAATAGACATCTGCTTCACAAGTTTCCCAGCCTGTGTTAATTTGGTTTATGTTTCCAGTCCTTTGTTAATAACAAAAATTTTATTGCAGAGTAATCATTCACCTTGGGAGAACAGAGCAAGTGGGAGGTACCCAGCAGAGAGTGTGGAACCACTTTATGTCTAAGAAATAAACACTACCTTCTTTGTGTGATAATTGTTCGAGGTCAGCTTCCTTATAGGGATGGTATTCAGTCACATGATTACATATTTGCATACAACCCTTTGACAGTCTCTGTGGTTACTAGAAGTCTTATTAGCATTGACTGGAAGAATGCATTATATTTTCAAAAGCATTGTATTTTTAAAATATTTTATTTATTATTTTTTTATTTTATGTGTATGCATGTATTGCCTGCATGTAGGTAAGTGCACCCGTGTCGCGAAATGCCCACAGAAGAGACTGTTGGATCCCCTGGAACTGGAGTTACAGACAGTTGTTAGCTGCCATGTGGGTGCTGAGAATCAAGCCCGGGTCTTCTGCAAGAACAGTCAGTGTTCTTAACTGCTGAGCCATCTTTCTAGCCCCCAAAAGCATTGTATTCATGATAAATGTCTTTGATACCTAAATAATATTTGCTGAAATTTATTTAAGTGTTAACTAAAAGTTAAACTAAAAAAAAGTTTAAACTAAAAAACAGAGAGGAAGGAAGAGGAAGGAAAGAAGGGAAGAAGGAGGGAGGGAGGGAAGGAGGGAGGGAGGAAAGCAAGCTGAGTATAGGCAGGCCATAGGAGAAAAACAATAAGCAGTATTCCTCCATGGTCTCTGCTTCAGCTCCTGCCTCCAGGTTCCTGCCTTGAGCTATTGCCTTGGCTTCCCGTGATGATGGACTATGAACTGTAAGCCAAATAAACCCTTTCCTCCACAAGTTGGTTTTGGTCAGTGTTTTATCACAGCAATAGAAAGCTAACTAATAAACACTATGATAGGTAGGAATGTTGAGGAGAGCGGGCGGCGGGGATGGAGGAAGGCACCGAGGCACAGATGGAATTCTCAGTGGGATACAGATTTATTTCGCACGGGGCACCTTTCCCTCAGGAAAGGGAAAGATGTCAGGGAAAGGGAAGGAAGGGAAGGGAAGGGAAGGGAAAGCAGAAGGGAAGGGAAGGGAAGGGAAGGGAAGGGTGTCAGGGAAAGATGTCTGCCCACAGGTTGTGATCTGGGACTTTATATATGGGGGCTTTAGGGTGTGGAAGGGAGGAATGTTTGGGGGAGAAATCAGGGAGGGGGAAGCAGGTAGGATTAGGGTCTGGAAGTGTTTACTCTTTCCCTCTTAAGATAAGAGGAAATCTGCTTATCTTATCTTTGGAGGTCAGAGGAAAGGCAGGCTGCTTCTCAGCAGAGTTTGTTCTTCTTGACCTCAAAGGTCAAGGTGCTTATCAGCTAAGTTCCCTTTTCCAGGCTCCAAAGTCTGTAGGTCTCTGTTGGGGAGGGGGGAGCTGCTATTTGGAACCCTAACACACTATAGATAAGTAATTAATACTTTTCTACTTACACATCATCCCCAAGTAGAAAATCAGAGAGCTGGGAAGTCCCCTTTTCATCCTTGGAAGGTAAATCCAGCCTCTCTGAACAAATTTTAAAATATTAAAAGTACAGAAACATGTACCTTCACAACCTCCTATTGTTAGAGTAAAACAAGGTCCCTGCCACATGAGTGATGATGTGTATCTCAAAGAAGAAAAGACAGACATAATTTTTTAGTAATGATGGAAAAATCAAAGAACAGACCAAAAAATCAAAGCCATTAGCATATTCCATGGAATAATGGAGAACTGTCTTTAGGAAACAGTACTACAGCATGCTTTTCATGATAACATTAAATCATTACTCACTGGTAGTAGTCATGACCTTCTGACATGGTTGTGTGTTTAAGCAGGTGACAATGGCATCACTTTATATTGAGCAACGAACAATTAGGTCATGTGACAAATTCCCATTTCCCCCAAACCTAAGTGCAACATCAATTTCTGTGACTCAAGAGCTCAAAGCTTTGGTATATGTTGCAGGTTGTTGGTGACAACCAAAGCTTAGTAAGATTCTCTGCTCAAAGTTTTGCCCTCCAAAGCAAAAACTTCTGATCCAGAAAGCTTAACATATAAATAAATGTAACTGTATAAAAAGAAAAGGCCATAATTTCCCTTTAGCTGGGGGCTTAGTTTCTGAGACAACAGTTCTGAGATCACCAATTAAAGCCATAATACTTTTGTTAAAACGTGTTGTAATTGGTGAGGTTATTATGGAAACAAATGCACACTGCTACATAACTAATGTGCTGCAGAACAAAGTTCAACACAAAACAAGAAGTCAGTGTTTTGAAACTGTGTAACATAAGCTGGTTAGCAACAGAGGAGAGCCTAAAAAACAAAAGGAACTACAGAGAATACCAGGGTGCTCTCTGAGTCAATCACAAAGCCTTCCAATAAAGAAAAGCTGTCACAATATGGGGCTGTTTCTTGGTCCGCGAGTTGTCAGACACTACTTCCTCATCTTTGTGGTCCTTCCTTCTGGTCTAGTTTGGACGTAGCCCATGATTCATGAAGCAAGACATACTCTCTGCTACTGAACCCAAATGCAAGTACATCCTTCTCTTTCAGTTTGTAGTATCTGTGTGACTCAATACCTTAGTTACTTGGGAACATTCCATTCATTGCCTGAGCTAGTCAATGACGCAGAGCTTTACTCTCCCACCTCCTGGGTCATCAGCTTGGGTATGTATGCGCCACAAACTGGTACTCAAAGACTGCATGCTGCTTTGAACCCAAGGGGTGACTGATGGGAATGTCTGTGATCCACAGACCAGCAGGCAGGCCTTCTGTCATGGGTGTACATGACTGGAAGCACCTCATCATTTTTAGAATAGAGATGCCGTGGTTTAGAGAGGATACATACTTCTGGGAGCTCACTGAGTTTAATAACTACAGATGGTGTTGGTGTTCTCAAGAAGGAACCAGAAAGTTCAAAGCTTGGTTTTTCTTTAGCAGACACCTCTTTGTTTTCATTGCTGTCACTAGGTTGAGTGTCCAACTCCTAAGCCTCTTTACCCCACCACTGGCTATGCTCCCGGCCACAAGTATTAGAAAACTTCCTCTCTTCTCCCTGAGCCTGCCGCTCCCAGGCCTCTCATCTGAATGCCTTTTGGGGCAGAAATGGCACTGGAATAGGCCTTGATGGCAGTCCCTGACATTTATGGGTCCGTGTTCTGATGGTTCACAAGTTCTCCCATCCTCTCTGTGCAAGATCCTCATGTTCCTTCCTCATTCTGATCATTGAATGGTGAGTGTGAGACTTAGAAGGACAGAGAAAGAATAAAGTTTAGGTAAAAGACCAGAGCCAGAATTTCATCAGACTGAACAGGATTCATTCCTAGTTCAGCAAAGGTGGCAAAGCTTCTCCTCCAAGAAGCAAGCTGTGTAAAGGTGGGAGGGGTTAAGATGAACTTTATATTACTGGAAACAAAGAAGGCACAGGGGTGTCCTTGGGTCCTTTTCCTGGAGTTGCAGAGCAAAGAAGCTGTACTGAATGTATTAGGAAATTAGGAATAAATTAAGATGGATATTAAGAGTGACTTTGTAATGAAACTAGAAACTTGATGTGACACTGTGTGAAGTAGATAAGTAGATAAGAAACTAAGTTGTAACCTAGGAATTTATTAGGAATTTAGAAATTAGAAATTAAAGATGAATATTAACTCTGTAACTCTGAAACCAAATTGAACATTGCTATGACAGTGTGAAGTAGAAGCTAAGTTGTAACCTAGCAACCAAGTAGAACCTAGTGAGTTGAGAGCCTGTGTATTGGTGATAAGTGACCACATATCACCATATCAGCTTAAAGAACAGCTGAAGCTAATGACATAAATGGAATGAGTTATAGCCAAAAGAGAAACATATAAAAACCAGCAGCTCAAAGACTTCATCGATGCTTGGCTACATGAGACGCTGACTCGGTGGGCCTCATCCTGGCGCATCGCCCAAGACTTGAGACCGGCCTGAACTCTGCCTGAAGCTCTGCCCAAGACCAGACCAGACCAGAGCCTCGCCTGAGACCTGATCGAGGACCTGAGCCTGAGAGCCAGAGACTGACAGAGTCTACCACTACTGCACGTGATCAGAACCTGTGAGAGACAGCTCCACAGCCGGGAGAGTGCACCGATCACAGGGGACGAGAGAACCTCTCCACACGGAGTGCCTGAAGGCTTAACCTCTGGAAGGTACTCCCTGAGACTTTGGGACTCTTAACTGCTAGAGAACCGGGTTTCCCCTTGAGTGTTTGTATTGATGTGTGTTTGTTATGCTTTGACCTAGTAAACGCATATTGCAATCAAACAGTTGTGTGTGAGAATCTCTTCTGTCCGTTGTGCCTGTCCTAAGCTCTCCCGAGAAGTAGTGACACACTCTAGATGTCACACTCAGGCCAGTGGCTTGAGACACATTCAGGACAGAAGTTGTTTAGTTTGATTGTGGCTAGTTGATAACTGGGGCCAAGGACAGCAGAGAGACATCCTAGCAAGAGAAATAGGTTGGCTGGCTTACTGTAGTTGTGGTGTTCTATCCAGCCAAGATAGGGATGTGACTATTAACAATGGAGCTAAGGCAAGACATTTGTCTCAGGGAACTTCTGGTTTTTATCACTGAGGATTCTTCCTGAAGACCTGCTTTTCTTTGGGGCTGGGGATCGACTAACTCCCGGAGCTTGGTTCCGTGCTTTCAAGCCAGGGTACTTTGTTCCCTTGCCAACCAGACAGGCTGCTGGTAGGGAACTTCTGCATGTCCTGGGTGCTGTCTTCCCAGTGCTCTTGCTCCATCTTTACCTACTTCATTCTGCCACTTTTGACTTATCAAAACAAATAAAGTGGGTAGAATTACTTAGGGGAAAGAAATGATGAGTTTGACTCTGGATTTCTGCTTCCTGGATGCACAGTCCCCCTACCTCCAAGCCTCCTTTCCTCCAAAAAATAAAACCACTTGATACAGTATTCTCAGGTGTCTGTAACAGCTGAACCTGGCACTTAACTTACACAATGTTTCTCTCTAGGATAGTGGTTTCCAAACTGTAGTTTACATCAGGATCACCTAGAATTGCTTTAGTCAGTCTCTGGCCAGCTCGCCAGCATAGACTGCTTTCCACCTCCCCTTCCTGCCTACTGTCTTTTCAGGCAGAGAGAATGGAATTTGCATCTCCAACATGCTCCCAAGGTGAGTCTGGGACTGGGTTGGACCCTCTTTGAGACATACTGTTAGGGCTCAATCCCAGAAATTACTCCTTTAACATTGTAAACATTAGACCAAGATAGTATATAGAAAGCACAAAGTTTTGTAATAAACACACACACACACACACACACACACACACACACACACACACACCACCACCACCACTACCACCAACACCACCACCAAACACTGTGGTCTAGAAATCAATATATTATGTCCTCTGTCTTGTGGGCTCTGTCCACACTGTTGAAGAGATGGCTATCTATATTTTTTTGAATGACCAAAGTGGATATGTTTCCAGAACTACAGGTTCTCCTAAAGTTCTTTTTTTTTTTTTATTAATTAATGTTTAGACAGTATCTGGCTATGTAGCCCAGGCTGGTCTTGAACTCTAGATTTTCCTATTTCAATATCTCTAGTGTTAGCTCCATACCTGGCTCTAAAGATTATTATTATTATCATTATTATTATTATTATTATTGCTATTATTTTGTCTTTTTTGAGACAGGGTCTCCTTGTAGCCCCAGCTATCCTGGAACTCACTACTGTACACTAGGCTGGCCTCAAACTCATAAAGACCCATCTGCCTCTGCCTCCCAAGTGCTGGGATTAAAGGCATGCGCCACCACACCTGGCTAAAGATTATTTTTTTTAACATTTTATTAATTACTTTTTATTTTATGTGTATGAATGTATTGCCTGAATGTATATAAGTGCACCCATGATATGCAGTACCTGTAAAGATCAGAAGAGGGTGTCAGATCCCCTGGCACTGGAGTTACTGGAGATTGTTGTGAGCCGCCATGTGGGTGCTGGGAATCAAACCTGGGTCCTCTGCAAGAACAGCTAGTACGCTTAACCACTGAGCCATTTCTCCAGCCCCTCTAAAGGTTATTATTATTTTTAAAAAATAAACAATAAAAATAAAGGTTATTTTTAACCATACTATTTACCTCATTTGAACAGTTTTACAAAATATTATATGACAAATGGATTTGGAAGGGTTGCCAATAACTAGAAATTATGTGAGTAAAGTCTCAAGTTCAAAACTTTATATAAAAGTCTATGAAGATGTTTGCTAGTAAGATAGCTTCTACCTAGCTGGAACTTTTTTTGTGAGCACTTCAGTGTGACAATCCAGAAAAATGAAAAAATGTTAAAAGTGTTTAGAAACAGTCATATGATTCTAACATCACTGGTTCAAGACTGTAAGGGAATGTTATTGTAAAATACAGAATTATGTATAATCTCAGATATGCTCACATGTTTCTTCTTTAATCATGGGTAATAAGTAAGGAATTAAAAAATGTTTTTAAGGACTGAGAAATAACACATGACCTAAAGTAGGCCAATCAGCTTCTAGGAGTTTTCAAATTCCTGCCAGGGAAAAAATGTTTTGCTGCTCTCTGATTATAAACAGAGAAGTGTGGGTCTACTGGAGTGCACAGCCCCCTGTTCACCACCTAGACAAGTGTCAGTGAGTGAATGTTCCAAAAGAGAGAGAGAAGAAACAGAAGATGGGACGGGTCCTTGACATATTCAAGAAAGAGAATCCAGTCACTGCTGACACTAGCTCCACCTGCCCTCTGGTTCAAATACATGGCCCATCTTTTCTTTTTGTTACAAGTCTGAATTGGACTTATTTCAGGAATATTAACTTGCAGTCATAATAGACAATCAAATACCATCAAAAAAAACTTTAATTTAATTAAGGAAAGTTTCAAACAAACACCAAAGAGAAAGGCATGATAAATCCCCACATTCTTATCACACAGCCATACAATGAGAAACTGTTCTACAATTATCTTTCACATATCTACTCCTCTGCTCTTCCCCAGAAATATTTTAAACAAATCCCAGATATCCTATTACATTATATTCTTTTCCTTACTAATATCAGATTGAATTACATGAAACTGCTATTTTTATTTATTTACTGAATTTTTGTGTATTTCATACAGAACATCTTAATTAATTCTATATCCCCTTCCCCGTTGGCACTCACCCATAGCCCCACCACTGGAATTCATAATTCTGCCACTTGTGTTAAGGCCTATTGAGTCAAGTTAGTGTCCCCACATGTTCCTCAGTCCAAGTTCATCCACTGGAGTCTAGGCATCCTATCTAGAGTCCCTCCCATGAAGAAGATCAGCTCTTCCTCACCCAGCAGTAATCAGCTACTAATAATTCTTTGACTAAGATTGAGCCCTGCTGTCCATTTCCACAGTTCAGTGCTGGGTTTTGTCTGCTTGAGTTTGCATGGGTCTTGTGCATACTGACACCATTGCTGTAGGTTCATATGAGCAGTGTACCAGGAGCCTGTAGGACTCTATTTCCATACAGTCATGCACTTCCTCCCTGGCTCTTACAATCTTTATGCCCCTCCTTCTACAATGGTCCCTGAGCCCTAGGTGGATAGGTTTTAATATAGGAGTCCTGTCCGAGGATCCACACTCTGTGGACTCTTATCTTCTACATTTTGGCTTATGACCTTTGTGTTCTTGGCCCTCTGTTGCATGAGGGCGCTTCATTGATGAGAACTGAGAGATGCTTTAGTGTCTCTTTACCCCTTGTTCTACGTTCCGTAAGCCTTAGGTATAGCTGTTGCATCGTAGATGTGCCATTTAGGCTTGAGAAATTTACAGACAATGTGTATGACCAGTTGTGGAACTCTGTAATAGTCTCTGTTGCAAAAAAAAAGCTTCTTTGATGAGTGGTGACTGGAATACTTGTCTATAAATATAAGGATCCATATTTTGCACATAGTAAGAAATTACACTTGTCTAGGGATATGAGAGCCTTGGGTCTTTCTCTAAGATCTATGACCTCTCCAGCTGTGTGTATTTAGCTAGGTTTACAGTACCAGACATGAGTTTCCTCCCATGGAGTGAGCTTTAAGTTCAATTACATAGCTGTTGATTACCCCCAAGATAAAAGTGCTACTACTGCACCAAAATCATTTGCTGTGCTGGTTGTTGATGTGGTTTTTAGGCCTTGAAGCTAGGGTTGGACCATCAACTGATGTACCAGCTTGCAGAGTGCTCTCCAAAGCTGAGAGCTGCCTTCAGGGGAGGTGGCTTCCAGGTCAATTCCAGCTCCTTTGCTCCAAATCCTGTGTCCAAAGTATGTCTTGCCTTCAGCAATAGGGTCTTACTTTCAAGTCTGGGAGGCAATCAAGGGCTGTGGCAATAGCCTGTGTCATTTTGGGAGTCTCTTGGACTACCCTGGCCAACAACTCAAAGGAAGGTTTCTTCTGTCTGGCAGTTTCTTGCTATGTAACCTTCAGCTATACTCATAGACTCATATAGAGATATTGTATGTGCGATTTTTCAGTAGGTTTTGGGGCTAATACAATTCCCTCTGGTTTTTTACACTAGCTAGGCATTATTTATCTCTCCTCTTTCTCTCTCCCTGTCTAACCCTCCCTCCCTGCCCTTCCCATTTAAAGTGTCCCCATTTTCCTCATTTCTTCCTTGATAATTTTTTTTCTCCTATGGTCCCACCTCTCTTGAGCTCCTTCTTTCCCTTTATCCCCATAGTTCCTTGTATAACCCTCCCTCTCCCCATCTCATTTAAATGCCCCCATTTTACCCATTTCTCCCTTAGTAACACCTATCTCCTACTGTTCTTCTCTCTCAGATTCCTTCTTTCCCTTTACCTCCCTGGTTCCTTTCCATTTTCCTGGGTCCTGCAGGTATCTCAGGATATATACACACATATAAGGATTTGGTGCTAGGATCCACAAATGAGGGAGAAAATACATCTTTTGTTTTTCTGAGTCTGTGTTACTTCACCTAGTATAACAGTTTCTAGTTTCTAAGAGTTCTTTGCATTGCTTTCCATGGGGGTTGCAGGAGTTTGCAATTCCACCAACAGTGAATAAATGTTCCCCTTTCCCCACATCCTCTTCAGCATTTGGTATCATTTGTTCTCTTGATCTTAGCCCAGTCTGACTGGGGTAAGATGAAATCTTAACGTAGTTTTAACTTGCATTTCCCTAATTACTAATGATGTTAAACACTTTTTAAAATGTTTCTCAGTCATCTTTATTTCTTCTTTGAGAATGTTCTGTTTAGATCTTTAGCCCATCTTTTAATTGGCTCCTTTGTTTTTTGATTGTTCTTTGAGTTCTTCATATATCCTGGATGTTAACTCTCTGTCAGGCATGTCACTGTTGAAGATTTTCTCTTACTTTGTGGGTTTTCTTTTCACTTCCTTGGTTGTTCTTTCGCTGTACAGAGGCTTTTTAGAAACTGCAATAGGCCAGAAGTACTCAGATATTCACAGTATTATATAATCTGACCAAATATTTCAATATGAATCTCTGACCTGTGAAAGATTTAAAAAATCTTTCAGGTTGGAGAGATGACACTGTAGTTAACAGCAAATACTGCTCTTGCAGAGGACCCAAGTTAGGTTCCTAGCATCTGCCTACAACCACATGTAACTGTAGCTCCTGGGGATCTGACACCCTCTTCTGGCCTCCCTGGGCACCTATACTCATGTGCATATGCATACATTCATTCACATAATTAAAAATAATAAAATAAGCCAAACATGGTGGCACACTCCTTTATCCCAGCACTTAGGAGGCAGAGGCAGGCAGATCTCTGTGACATCAAGGCCAGCTGGTCTACATAGGGAATTCCAGGCCAGCTGTGGCTACAAGGAGACCCTGTCTCAAAAAGATCAAATACTAATAATAAATATTTTTAGACCCACAGTGCCATCATCCTAACAAAATTAATTATTCCTTAATATGTAACACTAAATCCACTTTCAAAATTTTCTAGTTGTATCACAGATATTGTGAAGTCCACCATCTGTTAAATTGAGATCCAAACATGGCCCACACATTGATTTAGTGTATTTTGATTTTTAAGAGTTCTTACTCTGATTATTATTAGAAGGAACCTAGACAAATAATTGAAGAAAGAAAAATCAGGCTCCAGTTCCTCGAGTATGTCTTACAATTTGAGTGAACGTACATATCTCAGTGTCACACACTGCATGCTTCACCTTACATGCTTTTCATTTACCCCTGTGAGTGGTTGTACTCCTTATAGATGAGGAAGGGAGCCCCAGGTCTCTGGCTAGCAAATACCAAAGTTGAGATTGGAATGCATGCCCTGTGACTCCAAAGCCTTATAAGCTCTTAGCTCTGCTCCCTGATCTTTTTTAAAATTAATGCTTATGTATGTGTTTGTGTGTATGCCACATGCATGTAGGTACCTGCAGAGGCCAGAAGAGACCATTACATCCCCTGGAGCTGGAGTTACAGGCAGCTGTGAACCACCTGACATGGGTGTAGGGAACTGAACTCAGGTCCTCTGGAAGAGCAGTAAGTACTCTCAACCTCTGAGCCATCTCTCTAGCCCTATACTTCCAATCTTTGCTTTATATTGTAGTTCTGGTGAGTAGTGAAGTACCAGGACACCTACTAATGTTTGTTCCATAAAGTCAACCAGTCTGGGCTGCTTTGACAAACACAGCATAGATTAAGTGGCTTAAATAGTAAACATTTGTTTCTCACAGTTCTGGAAGTTAGAAAGTTCAAGATCAAACTACAAGTGTCTGGTGAGGGTTCTCTTCCAGTTTTTCGGGCATGTGTCTTACTATATCCTCACATGACAGGTTGCAGAGTGACAGCAAGCTCTCAAGTTTCTTCTTACAAGGACATTAATCTCGCTCATGAGAGCTCTATTCTCATGATTTAATTGCTTCGTAAAGGACCTACCTCACACTTCTATCCCACTGGTAGTTGGGATTTTAGCATATAAATTTGGTGATGGCAGGGAACACACATATTCTATCCATAGCAACAAAGTGCTGTCATCTCGTAGGAAAGGAAGTAACCAGAGCTTAAACAATAACAGGTAAGTCAGGAATGAGGGATTCCATCCATGTGATTCAGGGGGAGTTGGGATTTAGGATCATCAGCTGCAGTTCCTCTCTAGTCATCTGTCTGCCCTCAGTTCCTGCTCACCAGCCCTTCCTCCCAACCTGGCTTGGCCTTTGGACTTCCTCTTCTCCCTCCGTTATCCATAATGTTTATCCTTTGGTCTTTAACTGCTTCTATGCTGAAGCCTCTTTAGCCTGTTTGCAGTCCAAGTGCTGGTGTTTTGTGTTTGTTGTTTGTTTTGTTTTTGTCTCTTGTCTAGACCCTGAAGCTCATGAACCCGGTATTGATGTTTCAGACTGAAGGGCCCCCACCTTCTCCTCCTCCTAATTCCTTCCACTGAGACCCTTGGGCAGTTGCAGCAGGCACTGTCCATGCTGGCCACTTTGACCTTCCCTCTCCTGAGCTCACATAGCCCTTCCCAGAGAGCCATCTGCTTCATGAGGACAGCCATAATTGGAGGCACAGGAGGATCATCTTACTAGTGTTTCCAAACTTGAATGCACAGTAGTCATCTTGGATTTTGTTAAGATGCAGATTCTGATTAAGCAGGTCCAGGCAGGGCCCGAGCATTGTTTCTAACAAACTCCCAGGTGGTGGCAGTGCTGCCAATCTAGGGTCCCCCTTTCAGAAGAAACATTTGGATTGCTGGCTTTCAGCATCAGCTACACATTAGAACCTCTATAGTGCTTTTAATTGGGAAGAACTGGACTTAGGTGATTGGAGAAGCTCCTGGGGCATTCTGATGAGCAATCAGATCTGAACATGGTCACTCTGGAGGCTGCAGCTGAAGCAGGAATAAACTAGATGAACCCAGAAGCCCTAGCTGCCAAGTCTCTTCCTCTGTACCCTGCTTTTCTTCACGGTCCCCACCTCTCCCTTCTGTGTTTCCCTCCTTCCAATCCACCAAAGACCGGTAAATACGGTGAATTCTACTAACCAGGAGCAGGAGCCCACATATGGAGCCCTCCTAGGTAGGAACTTTTAAACTGACCCTGGAAGTTGTATGTGCATATAGGTGAGACTGAGAGGTGAAACTCTCAGGGGGGGGCAGTTCCTGGCGACCCCACACTTTTGTCTTCAGTCCTCCCAGGCATTTCCTCAAAAGGCTGGAAGAAAATTCCCTATAGCACTTCTGGCAGAGGGGGCTTGGAAAAGAAAAGGCTTCTAGGAAATGAATAGGGGTTGATAGTCAAGAAAAACAGTCTTAAAATTGGGCAAGTAGAATAATTCACAGCAACAGTGAAAAATTGTTCCATGCCAGGCACCAGGCCAAGGTGCTGGGGAGAAACAACGAAAAAGACTGGTGCTTTCTCCTCCAGGTCCAGGGGGAGATGTGAATGCATAAATGACTTGTCAGAGCTCCATGGATACTGCCTCTCACATCTCAGCCCTCCTTCCATAGAACCAGAACTCTCCTTTTAAGCTGAGCCCACAATTCCAAGAATAAAATTAGAAACCTCAGCATTTCTTGCAGGCTAAGTGTGGCTCATGTGATGAAGTACTGGCCCCTAGAAAACAGAAATTTTTTTTCTGAACAGTGCCATTGAAATAGGGCACATCTAAGACCTGACCCCTGGTACCTATAAACACGACCTTCCTTGGAGAAAGGTTCTCCACAAGTGTAATTAAGCTAAAGAATTCAAAAGGAGATCATCTGGGATATGAAGTGTGGGAATGACTTTTCTAGGACCAAGTTAATCATATGCTTTGAGATCAGTTAGAACTATGTATTCAGTTTGTTTTCCTACTGTATACTGAGCTTCTTTAAATTTAACTAGGCTTTAAGAAAAACAATGTCCAATGTAATTAACTCTTACATGCTAAGCTAAATGCATAGCTTTAATTTTATACCATGCTCCCTATTATGACTCGGTTTACCCCTGACTCAAAATAACGTATATGTGTGTGAGATGTGGTAATTAGACCTAAGATTACTGCTTAGTGTTGAAAACAATGTATCCTACACAAGTATATGGGCATAGGTTGATGATGTCTGCTTGTGGTTTTGTATACTGTTCTGGGTCAGTAGGGTCAGGAAAAAAACTTCTTCCCTTCTAAACTCTAGTTAAAGATTCTTAGAGACAACGTTCTTCATTCCTTCCCATAAGAGGAGGCACTTTGTTTGAGGAGACAGAACAGTTCTGAAAGAAATCATAACTCCTCAGAACAGATTGGGCTCCCTCTTGAGTAAATGACTCCAAGAGGTAGTTTTTCTTTCATGCAGCACCGACATCGTGAAAGGCAACAGCGCTCCTCCCATTTTCTCTCCTGCACTGGCTAGAAAGCAGTGCAATTCCAGAACCAAAGCAGACATCTTGAAAATAAGGCAGAAACCTCAACTAAGAGCCCAGATTCTTGATTACATTAGAGACACCATACCAACCTGCAAATGTGTAACTTGAAAGAGAAATAGTTCCTAACTCAGTTAAGAATTGGTTGTTCTTGGATCGCTGTATCTTACAGCAGAACATTATACTAACAAACTATGTAACTACAATCAAATTATTTTCTTCTTAGGCTTCTTATACATATTTAAAATATAGCACATTAGTGTGGTACCATTTTCCTTAGAGGAAAATTCAAATTCTTTAAAATGGTCAGAAAGGCCTTACTATGACCTGACTCTGGCTCTCCCCACCCCTCCCAGTCTCCTCATACACTACTGTTCTCTAGAATCACACATGTGGTCAACTTCAGTCTCTTTCATGGGTTCTTTCATCCCCAAAATAGGGCCTATATAGAACATGCTAGGCAATGGTCCTGTCACCAATGATAGGGACACAGCTCTACACTGTTACATCTAAAAGAAAATTACAGCAGTGGTCAGTTCAGAAGGGATGTGGACATAAGTCTCTTTGATAAGGTTTATCTAAATGAAAGGGTCTTAAGGACATGATTAGGCCTTGAAGTTGGAAAGGAGAGCATTAGACAGAGATAATACAGATATATATAGAATACAGAATATGGAGATCTAAACATGATAGGGCCTTAAAAGGAAAGAGAGGCTTCTCT
Organism: Nannospalax galili; assembly: GCF_000622305.1. NCBI lineage: Eukaryota > Metazoa > Chordata > Mammalia > Rodentia > Spalacidae > Nannospalax > Nannospalax galili. The sequence continues at coordinate 578,021 of NW_008335006.1, read as the reverse complement.
TTAAAACCTAGAGGACCTTCTTTAAGAGTGAGAATGAGACAGAGAGGGAGGGAGGGAGGGAGGGAGAGAGAGAGAGAGGGTGAGGCCATACTGGAGTACATAGCAAGACCATGACTTGAAGAGAGAGAGAGAGAGAGAGAGAGAGAGAGAGAGAGAGAGAGAAATCAGAAGGAAGGCCAGAAGAGCCTCTTCAGAGTGCAGCCTTCAGAGCCATCTCCCCAGCAGTTCCCCTCAGCAGACTAGTGGAGCAATCCCCAGAGCAAAGGAAAGGTCCGACTTTTCATAAACTTTTAGAGGTGGTGGGAAGTTTCACGTCATGTGGTTTAGCTCAATGTAACACACATGGCAAGAGCATGGAAGAGCATGTACCATAAACTGAGAGCTGTCAAGTCCCAGCACAGACAGCTTCTTAACCCTCTGTCCCAGAGAGCTGCAGTGAAATTTGGCCTGATTCTAGCTGTGGAATCAGGCCTAAAAGTGAAGGCCTGTGTTCTAACACACACCACATCAACTAAGGGGTTCTTTTCAGAGCCTTCCACTCAGACAAAACCAAGAAATCAATTTCACAGTGACCCAAATATGAAGTAAAGTTGGACTTATGAAAGGCGCTCCAAGAACACTGGGTGTGATACCGTATGCCTTTAATCCCAGCCCTTGAGGGGCAGAAGCAGGAGATCTCTGCAAGACTGAGGCCACCCTGGTTCACCTTGTGACTTCCAGGTGGACCATGACTAGAAAGACCCTGTCAAAACAGAAAAGAAAAAGACAAAGAAAAAAAAAGAAAGGTGCTCCAAGAGAGAAAGGGTAAAGCACACTGGACTGTCAAGTGTAGGCTTCTCTAGAAGAGAGTCATAATTAGATTTCTTTGCAATGGGTATATATAGCATCTTGATGGCTCCCAAGTTACATCTCTAAAGGTTGCTAAGAAACTATTCCCCTTCTTTCTAGTATTGCCCAAAGGGTATAATAATTTGGAAAAATGTTAGAAGTTAAAGAAATTTTCTCAGTAACAACACTGTGAGGTGGACTCATGTGGATCAGTTAGGACTGTGAGAAGGAAGTACTCATAACGTAAAGTAATACATCATTCCATCCCTAAATCAGCACAGCCTAATTACTGTCCTTGACCTTGTTTGCGGTATCTCTGGGGATGCATTGCCTGGCCGTAAGTGAGCACAATTCATTTATTGTTTTTGATAGTCTACCTTTGTCTTGTCTGGCCCCTTGGTCCCTATCATTGGTGTCCAAAAGCTTATGCCTCCTGCCTTTCTCATTAGTAAAGGAAGATCAGATCATAGGAGCAGAGGCTCCTCCCTCTCCCATGCCCTTTTCCCACATCACCATAATCCCCTATCTTTCTATCCTGCCTCAATCATAGAGCAGTAAAGTTCAGGCACAGAACCTGCCCTTAAAGCCAGCATTTTCTATTACTCCTGCTGCAAGAAAGTAATGTTAGAACCCAGCCTCCGCTCAGGCCACAGTATCTGTAGCACCCTCCTCTCACAGATACACACAGGCACCTGACTGAGGCCACCTAGAACTGCTGATCCTAGAGCAGGCCTAGTTTTCCAGTGGCTTCCATAGGAAAGTACCACAAACGTGGTGGCTGAGAAGAACAGAAGTTTAGTCTCTTGCAGTATAGAAGGTAGAAATCTGAGATCAAGGTGTTGAGAGGCTCTCTCTCTCTCTCTCTCTCTCTCTCTCTCTCTCTCCTCCTAGCTTCTGTGGCCACTGGCAATCCCTGGCCTTCAGCGTAGAAGAAAAACAAGAGGTGCAGAGGTGCAGGAAAAGCCCCTACCCCACCATTTCAGCCTCAAGGTCTGGTGTGGGAATCGAGCTGGTGAAGGAATTGACCCTATTCTCTCCCAGAGCAGCAGGAAGAAAACAACAGTTGTCACTGAAGACAGAGTGTCAGTGGGTACTGAGGGAGTCCACACTGACAAACTGTATAAAACAACTCTTCTATAAGTTTCCTACTGTGAACTGAAGTTCCTAGAAAGGAAAAAGAGAGGGTGGGGTGCTACACCTCTGTTAAACGTTCTACAAGGCCAAATGACAGTTTTGTGATTGTGGAGAGTTAAAATGTTGCAGATTAGAGCCAAATTATCTTGGGCTACTTTTTAGTTCCTTTGAAAGCCAGTCATCCTCCTGCCCCCATGTCTGACTTAATATCCTTAGAAAAGCTAAGAGTGCATCTGAAACCCACAGCAGAGTTTCCCCAGCTTTCCTGTAACTCATCCACCTGTAGTTCCCACCAATGTGTTTGGAAAATGCCTTGATTTATGACTTTCTGTGTGCTGAAACTAATTAAATTTTTTGCAACCACTTCTACTGGGGAATATGGTATTTTGGGTAGCATGAATGTGTTCCCAGGTCATAGAAATTCATATTTGGCTCCAGAATAAACTCTTATTCCCTTTGAAGTGAGAACTGTGTCTTTGCAGTGACACTCCATATATTTACTGTTCTACAACGCACTGCACTGCCCCTAGAAGCCCAAACCCCTTTTCCCATGCCTTGCCTATTTTCCACAAACCTGTCACCCTTTATTAAGATGGCATATTATATTGTCCTTGTTAGCCTTGTCAACTTTAAAAAAAGAATATTTATTGGGCTGGAGACATGGCTCAGTTATTACGAACACTGGCTGTTCTTGCACAAGTCCCAGATTCGAATCCCAGCACCCATATGGCAGCTAACAACTGTCTGTGACTCCAGTTCCAGGGGATCCAGAAGCCTTTTCTGTCCTCCACAGGCATTGCACAACGCGGGTGCACTTACCTACATACAGGTATACACATAAAATAAAAATAATAAATAGAATTTTTTAAAGATTTATTTTTATTTTATATGGATGAGTGTTTGCATATATTTAAGTGCACCATGTGCTTGCCTGGTGCCCAAGGAGGCCAGAAGACATTGAATACCCTGGAGTTGGTTGTGAGCTGCCATATGGATGCTAGGAATGTAACTCAGGGCTTCTGGAAGACTAGAAAGTGCTCTTAACCACTGAGCCATCTCTCTAGCTCCTGATGAGATCTTATCAACTTTACATAGTCTAGAGTCATCTGAGAGGAAAGCCTCAGTCAGTAATTTCCCAAATCAGATTATCTTGTGGGCATGTCTTTAGGAAATTGTCTTGATTGTTAATTGGTGCAGGAGGGTCCAGCACATTATGGGCCCTCTAGCTAGGTGGTCCTGGGCTATAAGAAAACAAGCTGAGCATATGCCTTGAAGCAAGCCAGCAAGCAGCATTTCTCCCTGGTTTCTGTTCTAAGTTCCTGCCTTGAATTTCTGCCCTGACTTCCCTCACTGATAGATTATGACCCAGAAGTATAAGCCCAATAAACCTTTCCTCTCCTAAACTGCTTTTGGTCAGTGTTTCATCACAGCAACAGAAATCAAGCTAGGAGATATATGAACCCCTAATCCTCATCGTCCCTTTGATTTTTATCATTGAACTCTCCTGTGTGTCTACACAGTGCACACAAAAATGAACCATTTTTCCTCCCGTTAATTTGTCTTTTATCGGTGGTATTCAGTCCTTAGCCACAGAATTTAATGGGTGGAGGAAGATTTGTTTTTCTTCCCCTATACTTGTCTTGAAGTATCAATTCAGCCTCTATCTATCTATCTATCTATCTATCTATCTATCTATCTATCTATCTATCTATCTATCTATCTGCCTACCTACCTATCTATCTACATCTGTCTCTGTCTTTCTCTCAATCTATCTTTCCTTTTATAAGAATAACAGTTGTTGGATATAGAGCCCCTGTGTATACACGGTAGTTTCATCTTAAGAGTCTTTACCTGGTTACACTTGCAAGGTGATTTTTTTCAATAATGAGTCCACATTCACAGGTACTGGGATAAGGACTTGGCTTTATTTTTTGGAGTCACTATTCAGCCCCCTTTAGCACCAGAAATGTGAATGAAGAAGCATAGAAATTACTCCACCCCCAGCTGTTTGAGCAACCTCCAGACATAAGTTCCTACCAGGCCCCACCTGAATTCCTGGCCTAAAGAAATTTTTAGCATAGTAAACTGGTATTGGTTTAAGCCACTGTTTGGTGTAGCTTATTATGCAACAACAAATAAATTGAAACTATTTTTTGTATGTGTGACTACCTGTCTCAACAAAAGAGAACTGTGTGGGCTAGAAAGATGGCTCAGTGGTTAAGAGCACTGGCTGCTCTTGAAGAGGACCCAGATTTGGTTCCCAGCACCCACATGGCAAAAATGAATTTGACACGCCCTCTTCTGTCCTCTGCAGGCATAGCATGACACAGGTGCACTTACATATATGTAGGCATAACACTCATACACATAAATTTTTTTAAATTAAAAATACTGTGGCTGTAAGAGAGACTAGGCTAGCCTTGATTCACCTGCCTCTGCCTCCCAAGTGCTGAAATTATAGGCATGAACCATTACGCCTGGCCAAGTTGAAACTTTTGAATCTCATTTCAAATAGCATCTTCAAGAGGCCATCCTTAAATACCACTTCTGTGGTCTGAATTATATCCCTGTCTCTGCTTTTCCTCTATGGCACTTATTGCAATTTTTAATTTAAAAAGTAGCTGTTTTGTTTTGTTTTTCTAAACATTCCTCCACACTGAACTTAAAGTGTCATCAGGGTAGGAACCCAGTTGGTTTAATTAGCACCATGTCCTGTGTGTGCCAGGCACATAGTTAAGTGTCCAGTAAAGTTTTGTGCCTGAACCTAAAACTGATATGTCTTTGTCATCTGAACTAAGGCAGCTCCTAGGAAACATTCCTTATTTTGCTATTTCTGCTCTCAGTAGATAAAACAAATGAGAAAAAAGCAAGCAGAGATTAAAGTTTTCGCCTCCCAATATTCGAACATTGGTTCTTGCTGTCTCAGCTCCTTGCCTTTGAGTTACTGCTGTGATTTTCAGTTATGTTATGAGATGGTTAATCTTGAACTGAAACTAGACTGAATTTGGAATCACTAAGGAGACATATCTCTGGGTATCTTTGATGATGTTTCTAGAGAGGTTTAACTTATGGGAATCGCTGAATTCAGAATAGGCACTGGAATCAGAGCGTAGAATCGGAAAACTTTATTCATGCTGGCACAGACTGTGGGATAACCTCCAAAGTCCGAGCCCCTGGCCTATAGACTCTTACAATATTTATGGGCAATCCAGCATTATTTTAAATATGTTCTGTCATTGGTGGGTTAAAAATTATTAGCCTATGTGAGTGAAGATCATGGAAAGGGGGGAGAACTCAAGCAGGAAACATGTTTACTGAAGCAGCCTTTCTTCCAGGCAGCTATTCTTAAAGATGATGCTCTTGCAGTTTTGGTTCCCAACCAGCCCTAGGTTTTTCTATCACATTTCCCCCTGTATTAGTCAGGGTTCTCCAAAGAAACAGAACAGGTAGAATGAATATATATGTATAGAGATTTATCAGCTTAGCTCACAGGATAGAGTCCGAGTAGTCCAACAATGGCTGCACCACACTGGAGAGGCTGAGAATCCGTAGTCGCTCAGTCCACAAGGCTGGATGTCTCAGTAGTCCCGATCTGGCACTGAAGGTCTGATGAATTCCAAAAGATCAGCTAGTCTTCAGTCTACAGCAGCAAGACGAACTCACCCGCAAAAGAGAAGGCAAGCACATAAAGCAAAGCCTTCTCCTCTGCCGTGGCCTTTTATACTGGCTGCCATCAGAAGGTAACACCCACATTTAGGGCGTGTCTTCCAGCTTCAGATGATCCAATTAAGAAGATCTCTCTTATTTTAATTAATCCCAGATCCAGTAAAGTTGACATCCAGGATTAGCCATCACTCCCTTCTTGTACTGGGTGAGAAGAGACAAACTGGATCAATGGGTTAAGGACACAAGTGCTGAACAGGAGTGCCATAAGAAGCATCAGGAGAGGATGGCTATTGCAGTAGTCATTTTAAACATGGAGAAAGGCTATCCTAGGTTTGTGGAATACTACTGCCACTGGCTATCTCTTGTCTTTTTACTCCATTCATAACTATCCAATATTTGTTTGTATAAAAACAACATTCTTCTCCCAGGGTTTAACACCCTGTAGTTTTTGAGTGCTATGACTGCAAGGGGGGTCTGTTTCCTGTTGGAGTCTGGTTATTTGTTCAGTGATAACACCAAGTCCTTGGCAACACAGGAAGAGTTGTTACACTGAAGATATAGAGTGTCCTAACACCATTGCTCTCATTTCTGCCTGACAGTGATCCTGAATCCCTCTAGGACAGCTGTTAGCCCAAAGTCTCTTTTAAATCTCCTCTTTTGGTATACTGGTATATTGAATGTCTGAGTAGGAAGAACATAGATGTGAGGAGGTAACAGATGTGCCAAACATGCAAGTTCTTGCCCAGTTTGTGGGAAGGCAAGCATGGGCATTACTTCTACAGAAGAAGAAAACATGTGCCCAGTATGAGGGGCCAGACAACCAACCATGCAATGAAATTTTGGCTCTTGGCGTTATTTTTTTGTCATACCCATTGCTAACTTGGTACCTCAAACTCTAGAAAACCTAGAAAGTGTGAGACAGAAATGCTACATGCAAAGGTTGGATCCAAGGGACAGTAAGAATTATACTGGGCTTTTCTGTCAATGTTTGTAAGGAAGGGAAGTAGATAAATATTTGGATCCCATTTGGACTTATCAGAAGTTGGCAATCCTTTTGACTAAATCAGGGTCCTGTTATTACCATTAGAGGAGCCCAAATGCCATTTGACAGCCATCCTTCACAGAATCAGGATGTGGAATCAGTGAGTATATATTAGGGCCAGGGAAACTCAGTCTGTAACAGTCAGGATCTTCTCATTTCCCCTTCTGAACTAGGAAGCTCATGGCTATTCTTTATCCATCTGATGCTTTCCATACCCTGGGGTTGTCATTTGAGGTATCCCCTAGAAATATGGGAGTATTGTCCATATTATCTGTCACTGTTGGGCATTTAAGTGTCCTATGGGTATACCTTCCTCTTTGGTTAGATTCATCTGAATGCTTCAGGGATCTGGAATGCTCAGATATCTGAATGCTACTACCCCCATGGATTGATGTCTCCTGTCGGGTACAGGAAAAGCTCCTAAGGTTTTTAATTGTTGTTCTATTATGGGCATTCTGTCTCCTGACAATTTTACATTCCATTTAACAGCTCCAGAGAGGATCAAGGCTCCTCTGGTAGTAGCTCATTCTGATAATGGGGCTGGAACAGTATTCCAGACCCCTGAAGGCACGCACATAGGTACATATCCAACAAGTATGAAGGGAGAATCAGGCTGTATGGAATGCTTTGGCAGTTTCATTAATCAAAGCCTCCAGGACTGGAGTAGAACTTCATGGCCTTCCCTTTCCCAATTTACATTAGGACAGTAAGATATAGATTTTTATAAAAACCAAAAGAACTCTCCAAACAGGTCCATTATACTTATATAGAATATGGCTACAGTAACCCTCTCTGATTGATTCCAATGGTTTGGGCTGTTTTGTCTAGACCTATGGAAAGCAGCAATGTCAGTAATATTACTCCCAGTGAAACAGGGTGACATTGTGACCATAATCCCTAGTGTCCCTCATTGAATTCCTCAGGCTTCTACTGTGTGTTGACCAGTCAGTCCCTAGGTTTGTGACTAAATCAGGGCTTGTTAGGGTCCTCAAGTGCTGGCTGTGTTCCTCAAGATTCAGCCTTGTATAGACTGGCCAGCTTCCAGTGTGGTCAAAGCATGGTAGTAGGCACAAAAAGGAATCTTGAGGGGATCCTCGGGGTCTCCAGTTGCTGTCTACCTGGCCAATTGCTCAGGAGAGGCAGCAGCCTTCACTTGGAAATGATGGATCCAGTTGTCAATACCTGCAACTTTAGACTGTAGGACTGGGTAGAAGCACAGGGTAAGGTCCTTTACAAGTGGTTCTGAGGGGTGCTTTGTGTCAATTTTTTACCCATACAAGGTATGTGGGGGTGTACTGGATTACTCATAGGCAATGGAAATCCCTCTAGCACCCATTAATATAGCTGGGCTGTGGTAATGTCTAGAAGCTGTAGCTGGGCATGTATTTCTAGACTTTCCTCCAATCTCCATGGACTTTTACAAGGGCAGTGTGATGTTTTGAACGAGAATGCCCCCCATAGGCTCCAAGTATTCAGACATTTTGTTCCCACTTGTTGGCACTGTTTTAGAAGGTCTTAGAGGGTGTGGACATGCTGGAGGAAGCACATCACCTGGGGTGGGCTTAGAGAGTTCTTAAGCCTTGCCAGATCTTCAGTGGCTCTCTGCTTCCTGTACCTACTTGAAGATGTGAGCTCTCTGCTTTCTGTTCCTGCTCCAGCCACCTCCTTCTACCATACCTCCCTGCCATAATGGACTCTAATTCCCCTGGAACCATAAACTCAAATAAACTCTTCCTTTTATAAGTTCCCTTGGTTATGGTGCTTTATCACAGCAACAGAAAAGTAACTGAGATAGGCAAGGTGTCTACCAAACAGAATCTCATAGAGTGAAAACTCCTGCTTGGTGTGAACATCTCACCCATAAACATCTCATCTATGAGAACTATAGGCAGTACTAAGGTCCAAGGTAATTGGGTATCCTGACAATACTTACTTGGGGCTTGTTTTAAGGTCTGGTTCATGTACTCAATTTTACCTGAACTCTAAAGCTGATAAGCCAGATGTGAGTTCCGTTTAATTTGTAGGACTCTCAACAGTCCATGTGATTTTAGTTACAAAGGCAGGTCCATTATCTATCCCAATTGATATAGACATTCCATACCTAGGTAAGATTTCAGTTAGCAGTACCCTCATTACTTCCTTAGCCTTTTCAGTGCTGGTGGGATATGCCTCTACCCAGCTAGAGTAAGTACATCTATATCCAACAGGTACTTATATCCTCGTTACTATTCAGTAAAGTCTATTTCCAGATCTTCAAATGGGCTTTGTGCAGTTCTTTGTATTCCTGATGACTGGGAGGGTCCTTGTTTGGTATTGTGGGTGCAAGTTTGATATAATTCCTGCAAATAATGGGGAGCCTGACCACATAATAATGCTGGTTTATTGGGGTCTCTAATGCTGTTTTTCCCATATGAGTGTCTTCATGATATTGATGAACCGTGGGATAGACCAGGTGATCTAGGATAAAGGGGTATCCATTGGAAAGGAGCCATCATTCATCTGAGCTCTTGATTCCTTTCTCTTGCCTCACCCAGGCCTCCTCCTCTTACGTATACTTTGCGTGCCTGGGTAGGCTGAAGCCATTAAGATTTTGCTGGGAGGGACCTGTGGAATTTTTGTTGTTGCTGCCTGCCTTGCTTCCTCATCCAACCATCTATTTCCTTAGGTAATGGAGTTTTCTCCTTTCTAATAACCTTGACAATGAATAACAGCTGGATCCCAAACTGCTTCTAGGAGACATAAGATTTCATGGTTTATTATTATTATTATTAATAATTATTGCTTTTCCTCCTGCTGTAAGGAACCCACTCTCCTTATTGCACATGGAGGGTGGCAAAGGCATATCTTGAGTGTGCATAGATGTTTGCCCTTTGTCCTTGGTTAAGCCCAGGGCCCTGATTGGGGTTAACAGTTCTGTCTGTTGAACAACCATCCTATCGGGAGGGCCTGACTCTATTACTTCTCTCTCTGTTAACCACTGCATATCCTATCAGATACTTTTCATTTTCCAGAAAGCTGCTACCATCAATGTAGAGAGTTCTGTCTGGGGAGAGTGAAGGATGATCTGTGAGTACTAAGCAATTCTGAATATATCTGTTGTTTCAATACAATCATTGTCTGGATGTCCCAGTTCAGCAGGTAGGAAAGTGGCTGGATATAGCATTTTGAAGTTTCTAATCATATTTGGAGACTCTTCACATAGGAAGCTCTGGCACTAGTTCATATGCAAGTTGGTGAGCCAGCGATGCCCCCAGTTGTTCATCAGGGTCATGACTGTATGTGGGACATTGAGATTTAGGGTTTGTCCCATGGACAGTTTTTGGTTTCCTCAGCTATGACGGCTGTAGCCACCAGGGATCATGGCAAGATGGCCATTCAGCCACCACTGTGCTCAGTTGTTTGGATAGATAGGCCATAGGTTGTTGTCAGGGCCCCACACTCAGGATTAAGACTCCCAGCACCATTCCCTTCTTCTCATAAACAGATAGGTTAAACCCTCAGGTCACATTAAGAAGTCCCAAGGCCATTCCTTGTCTTGGGGCCCCAGACACCTGGGGAACCAATACTGCTTCCTGACCCTTTTCATCCAGACCAACTTAGTGCCTTCTCTGGGCCCCAGGAGCACTGCTTCTGGGCCTGGCCCCATACTCACCTACCTCTGCTTCCCTGGGCCCGCACCACCTGCCACAGACCTCTCTTCCACCCCCAGGCCTCTCCAAGGTAAGTCCATCGCACTGTCCATGCCTTGACTCCCCCAGCCCCATTCACCCTCCCATCTCCCCCGCCCTTCTCTCCTCCGAGTTTGGGCCCTGCCCCATTCCTTGTCTTGGGGCCCCAAACACCTGGGGAAAAATGCTGCTTCCTGACCCGTTCATCCAAACCAACATAGTGCCTTCTCTGGACCCCAGGAGCACTGCTTCTGGACCTGGCCCAGCCCTCAACTCCCACTGCTTCCCTGGACCTGCACCACCTGCCATCCTCTTTCTGGGACATGGAAACTGACCTTTCCTCTTCCTGATCCTTTGCATCTGGACAAACCCAGCTCCTCAGTTCAGTCCCCAGGAGTCCTTGGGGCCTCTTCCTGACCAGTCTGCCTTTGCATCTCTGGGTGGAATGGCCACCAGCTGACCTAGACCAGCATCTTTTCTGGGCCAAGCTCCCAGGCCAGTCCAACCCCCAAATTCCCGAGGCCAAAATTGGTCCTGGAGAGATCCAGACCTTAGGAGAAAGCCTAAGCTGAATTGGGCCTTTGTGGAAACTCCTGAAGACAAAATCAATCTGGCCACTCCAATATAAAATCAAGAGAGAGAACCGGAAGCTTAGAAGAACCACCTTCTCATGCCCAAAAAGTAAACCACAAAGACACATAAAGTTCAC
>NW_008335006.1:565081-565871 GCF_000622305.1 Nannospalax galili | reverse complement strand
GGGTATAACAGTGTAAAAGTACAGCTATAGCAAGAATATAAACAAAAAAAAAGTGACAGGATTCAATACTCATATTTCATTAATAACTTTAAATATTAACAGACTGAACTCCCCAGTCAAAAGACACAGACTAAGTGAATAGATTAAGAAACCCATCTTTTTGTTGTCTGCAAGAAACTCATCTCACTTTCAAGGACAGGCACAATCTTAAGGTGAAAGGATGGAAAAAATATACCAAGCAAATGGTACTAAGGAAAAAGCAGTTGTTGCAATTCTAATATCTGACAAAATAGACTTTAAACTAAAACTAATCAGGAAAGATAAAGAGGGCCACTTCATTCTGAACAAAGGAACAATAAAGCAAGAAGATATTACAATGATGAACATATATTCTCCAAACTCTGGTGCACTCAACTTCATAAAAACAATAGTACACTACTTTAAGACCCAGATTGATTCCAATTCATTGATAGTAGGGGACTTCAATACCCCACTGTCTCTAGTGTCTACCCCACTGTCAACAGGGCAGAGAGTTAACAGAGAGACAGCTGAATTAAACAATACCATATATCAAATGGAGCTTACAGGCATCTACCGAGTATTCCACCCAAGCACCAAAGGACATACTTTCTTTTCAGCACCCCATGGAACCATCTCCAAAATTGACCATATACGGGGGCACAAATCAAACCTCAACAAATACAAAAAGATTGAAATAATTCCATGTATTCTACCAGACTACAATGCAATAAATCGTACAATCAACACCTGAAGAAGCCCTAATCACTAA
>NW_008335006.1:560823-562337 GCF_000622305.1 Nannospalax galili | reverse complement strand
AAATGGGTGAATCTAGAACCAGACTATGATAAATAAGTATGCAACCAGACATAACTACAGAAACCAGGATAATGGAAAGGAAATAGGAAGGTAAAGGAAAAGAAATAACCTGAAAGAGAAAAACAGTAGGAAACAGGCCTTAATAAGGGAGATATGGATAAAAATTGGGTTAGTTTAAGGGAGGGGTGAGGGAAGGGTATACACGGAACCTGGGGCATAAAGAGAAAGAAGGAGCTCAAGAGAGGTAGGACCAAAGGAGAAGGGTATTATTAAGGGAGAAAGGGGCGCAATGGGGGCACCTTAAGAGGGAAAACCATGATGGAGGGGTGAGAGGTAAACAATGCCTAGCTAGCTTTGAAAACCAGTGAGAACCATATTACTCTACAACCTTCTGACAGATTATACATAGGAGATCAAGAAATATATGTCTAGGTAAGGTTTATCTGAGAACAACTGGTCTTTGCCTAAGATTTATCTACATGACACACAGTAATTAAAAATGCCAGACTGGTGGAACTAACCTTCTTGGGTGTTTAACAGACATACTTTGAGGTCTATAATAATTTGGTCAGAGGGACATAAAGGACACTTTTTGCTCCTTGCCCTCCTAGGTCAACTAGTTCCAGGGGACTATGAGCATCTCCCAAAATGTCCTATAATGGTGGTGGGTCACCTGTCCTCTTGATCAAGGAGGCCGAGGAGACCCCACCAGATGGACTTGAACCAGTGTCCAGTCTACAAAAAGGAGGTTCGACACAGAGTAATCACTTCCTCCATGCTTCCACGCGAAGCCAACCGTGGTGGAACAGGACCTTTGATTTATCTTCATATAGGTGGAACTGGTAAAAGAAAGGAGCCAGGGGCTCCTCCCAAACCCATGTGACCCCTGCGGAACAGATCCTTAAACGACCTTAAGTGTAAAAATAAATCAGTTTGTCTGGACCAACTGTGTGGCCTTAAACACCCAAAAGGAAAGTATAACCAAAGATTAAAGGGGCCAATATAATTTCATAAGCGACCATATGTATAGCTAAAGGCTACATAGCAAGCAACAATGCCAGACAGGTGATACCTCCTTCTGCGTTGTTGGCCCGGGTGGCCAAAGGGATTCCCAGATAGTAACGCAGCAGAGATCTGGGAAATTGTAACATCAGACCCCAATCTTATCCAAAGGAATATTGATAACTGAATACCGCTAGATGAGGAACAGCTAACCCTCCTAAAACAAAGACCTCTAGATAGGCTGACTAGATTCACTAGAAGGACAAGTAGTGGGGAATGGCTGGGGGTGCTGCCAACACAGCAGACAGAAGCAGGGATTATCAGAGTATAAGGGCTCTAGTGGGGAGAGGGAGGCTATGGTAGGGTGCTACCTGGGAAGTGGGTCTATAAAAAAATTCTTCAAAGCATAAAAATTTGATTCTTAATAACTAGTAGATGTGAAAAACATTACCATTAAAATCTAAGGAGCTCAGAAAGTAACTGACTGTGACTAGTAATAATCAGATATATAG
>NW_008335006.1:557740-560301 GCF_000622305.1 Nannospalax galili | reverse complement strand
TATTGTATAACTGTAACAATTCAACTGTAAACCTAAAAATTTACAGCCAATTTTGAAAAAAATGCATCTTAGCTCAGAAAATTGTTATTGAATATGTCAATACTGTTGTAACGAAATGCTTCTTCTAAGTATGTGGTTATTAAATAAATAATAATCTGAAAAAATTAAAAAAATGTATAATGAACTTTGGAGGGACACTCAGGAAGATAAGGCAGGAAGAATGTCTTGAGTTCAAGGCCAGCCTGGGCTACATAGCAAGATCTTGTTTAAACAAACCAATGAACAAACAACAACAGCAAAAAACAAACAACCAATATGTAAGGAACTGAAAGAAAAAGAGCGAAAAAAGAATTGTGGCTTTGCCATTGCCATGGAAGTCAGGCGTCTAATGTTAATGATCTTAATTTTCTCCCCTGCAAAACTAGAATCATATTTACATCATAAAACTGACCTGAGGATTATAATGCAAGTGATCATTTCTTCCTTTGTGTTAGTCCATCTAGCCTTTTGATAATGGGCTTTAATGCTATTTAAACTGTAACTGTTTTATTAGCTCTATACCACAACTATGGTCTAACTAGGCTATTTTTCAAAGAAATGAGTTTGCTTGATCTTAAAGCCTTGTCATGTAGCTTGGAGAAGATGGGTCTTGCCCCAGCTGTGGAGTAGCAGAATAAGGCCTGTGAGTTCCCACTGGACTTCAGGGTAACGACGGTTCTAACATTATGGTCACCTATAGTCATCGATGATTTTGGAATCAGAGAGTCAAATTCAAACCTTGGATCTACCACTGACCAGGCTGCATCTGTAATGTGGGAAAATTCAGAGGACCTGTTATGTGAAGTGTGTTTAAAGATTGAGTGAAGCAATGCGAAATACTTATCGGAGTGTCTTTCTGCTATTTTTCCTTCCCTTTAAGTCTGCCAATCATAGTTTTGATGATTTCTTACTAAAAGTTTAATAAAAAAGAAAACACAAATATAATGTTAATTTCAGTTGGGAAAATATTGCAAATTAAGTTTCAAAAGTTTTTAGCTGTTTTTGGTTTTGTAAAGGATGCTTCATATTAATGGATTCACAAGTCAAGACTATGAGCTTTCAGTGCACTGTTAAATCACAGTAAAAGGATTATTTTCAGTTCATAGATTGAGCATGAAATTTGTAACTATTGTTTTCTATAATGATTTTTAAAAGAATACATAGCTTCCTTATACATGATGACAGAAAATAGAGACTTTGCATAGTCTCAAGGCAGATCTGGGGGGCTGGAGAGATGGCTCAGCAGATCAGAGCACTGACTTTTCTTGCAGAGGACCCATATTCAGTTCCAGCACTCACATGGCAGCTAACAACCATCAGTAATACCAGTTCCAGGGGATCCAACACCCTTTCTGGCCTCTACAAGCATTGAACACACCCATCGCACATGTATATGCAGGCAAAATACTCATACACATAAAATAAATATAAATAAGCCAAGACAGGTCTGAAGCATCTAAGGCTTGGTGCCATCAATCCACATAGATGCCTCGTGGACATGCCAGTGAGCCCTCAGTCATCACCTCACAAGGACATAGCCTTCAGTCAGCACTCATTCCTCTCAAGAGGCCTTCTTGTGGCAAAAGACTGGCTTGCCAGCCTCACATAAATCTCACTGCTCCTTTTGTGCAGTTCTGGGGCTTGCGAATTGCTCTATGTTTATCTAAATCCTAGAAAGTATCGTGCAATCTCCACTTCCCTATTCCTGAAGGTTTGGCCTTGAAGCAAAAGACAGACTCTCTCGGAGTCCTCCAACATCTGCCTTTACTTCTCTTCATGTCTCCCTTGAGATCTACTAAGAGCAATGTCACTGGAGTTTCTCAAGTGACAATGAAGGGGGTGAGGAGACTATTTTGTGTAGCGTATCACACTGAAGAAGCCTGTGTCTCTCTATGTCTTTCTCTCTCATTTCTACACTTTATTTCATTTTCCTTAATCATACTTTTTCAGTTGGCATACTCAGTAATTTTTGTTAGCATATTTCAAAGGCCACACTTAGCTTTCCTTGTATAGATTTCTTTCCTTTGTGCACAAGAATGTTCCAACATCTTTCTTAGTGTCGCCGTAACTTTTCATTCTTCTGCCCTTCATCCACTTCACTGTCCTTGATGCCCTGTCCTTGCTCTTGCTTTCTTTCTGAAATGGCTGGCTCTCTATGTCATCTGTATTATATCTCTACTTATATATGTAATTTTTTATTTTTGTTCAAGTTGTTATTTTACAAATCAATTTGATTTCTGTTTACAATGTTATGAGTAACTGTATCAAATGTTCTCTCATGCTGCTATTCAAAGAAATCTTATCACATTTCTCTGAAAGACCAAGGACAACTTGAAGATATTTCTCATTTTTTGCATTCTTTTTCCTGTGTTAGTTTGATCCTATGTACTATTGAATTTCAATTCGAATGGCTTGGGGCCTCATCTTCTGAAATCCTGAGGAAGTGTGGAAATAAACATATCTAGTTATCTTAGAAGAAGAAGAAGAAGAAGAAGAAGAAGAAGAAGAAGAAGAAGAAGAAG
>NW_008335006.1:545746-557702 GCF_000622305.1 Nannospalax galili | reverse complement strand
AGGAAGAGGAGGAGGTGGAGGAGGAGGAGAAGAAGAAGTCCCAAGGCCAAGGCTTCCAGCAGGGTCTTCTTGAGAGTCAGGAAGGCACCCTTGTTGTCTCCACACATATAGTTCCTTCCTCCATTTTTGCGGATTCGTAGAGAAGTTTAACTATTAACTTGTAATTAGGTAACCAGATGTGACAAAAACCAGCTACCCCCAGAAACTCTCAAACCTGTCTCCAGGTCTTCAGGACTGGAAGGACCCAAATTGTCCTTTTTAATTTGGGCCCCAAAGCCTGATGTCCTTTTGAGATCTGGAACCCCAAATATTTAACTTCTTTTTGGCAGATATGGGTCTTTTTTAGGGATAACCAATATCTAGCCCTCTAGAGATCTAGCAATGTCTCTCTTCCCCTATTGGAGTTGTCCAAGTTTGCCAGGAGCAGATCATCCACATATTTTAGAAACATATACTTCACTTTCACACTTGGGAAATGTACCAGATCATTTGCCAGGGCTTCCCCAAATATGGTGGTTTTGAACCCTTTGGGAAATCAGGTCCAGATTAATTGTTCATTTTGACTAGTGGTGGGGTTGTCCCATTCGATGGCAAATATGGGCTAGCTTGAGGGTGCCAGGAGGAAGCAGAAGGAGGCAGCCTTCAAGTTCAGGCATGTAAAACATCAGGCTTCAGCAGGTTTGAGACCTAGGAGGATGTAAGGTTTGGGCATCACTGGATGGATAGTGGCAAGCAGCCTGGTTTATGGCTCATAGATCCTGGACAGGTGGGTAGTCATTAGTACCTGGATTCTTCATGAGTAGCAGTGGAGTGTTCCATGAAGATTACCATTTTTGGAGCAATCTGAACTCTTTGAAGTCTTTGAAGATGAGCCTGGATGCCATCGTTGGCCTCTTAAGCTAAAGGATATTGTCAGATCTTCTACGGGTAGCAGCTTAACTACTATAGATGGAGAGATGATTGGTGGCCAACCTAAGCAGGTTCTTTTTAGCCCATACCCCAGGGAAGTGGGAGCCCCAAGGTTCCAGGACAGAGTCAGTATTTGTGGCTGGCTGGGAGTGGATTCTCTATTCCTCTTCTTAGGAATTGTGTTTAACAGGATCAGCAAGATAGTTTCCATGGGTCCCTGCAGTTTGAAGCAGGCAGTGCCATCAACAGAGAAGGTAATCTGTGCCCCTAATTCAGACAACAGGTCTCTTCCTAGAAAGGGTATTGGGCACTGTGGGGTGATAGAGGAATTCAGGTTTCACCTGGTGTCCTTCCATGATGCAACATTGAGACTCACAGAAGGGGAGCCTGGTTGGGTGTCCCATACTCTTACTATTGTTGTCTTCCCCAACAAGGGGCTGGCTCACTGGTCTGGTAAGAACTGAATATTCAACACCAGTGTCCACCATAAAGTCTGTTAAGCAGCCCCTGACATTCATTTTGACCATGGGCTCATAGGGACCTAGTCTTACTGAGCTCAATCTGTCTCATTTGAAGTTGATTCCAACCAACCCATGAAGTTGGAGGTAGTGGGTGGGGGTGGGGTTGAGGTTGACCCATTATCCTGATACAGAGTGTGATCCTGCTTAGGTTTCTATTTTTATCCCCTCTCCCCTGCCTTATTATTGGGGCACTTGTTTTTCCAGTGTCTACTTTCTTTGCAGTAGGTACATTGATCCTTTTGTGGAGGCGGGCAAGACTTGGGCTTCTGGAGGATATCAGTAGTTTTAAACATGATGGTAGTTTGCTTCTCCTTTTAGCCCTTCTAGGAGAGCCTGCTGCTCCCTCTCTCTAGGCTGGCCCTACCAGCCTCTTAGTTATGGCTCCAGTGGGGATCTTCTTCCAGGAGGGCATTTCTGACCACACCTCTGCATTAACATGCCCCGTGAGGACCTGAGTCAGCAACCATTTCCAAGCCTCAGTCATTACCCATTGCTGTTCCCTAGTGTTGAGGAAGGTCAAAAGGAGCTGAAGGCAGTCTCCCTTGGTGGAGAGGTGAGTCTCCAGATAGTCACCACCAGGTCTATCATAGCCTGAGAGTACTCAGAGTATGAGAGACTGTGGTTCTTGTGATTAAGTCCATGGTGGAGAAAGGCTAGTAGTAGAAAACAGACTGTCTTCCCTGGATAATCCCATTTTGTGCCACACATTGGGAGACTCAGGTCTCTTGGAGAGGCATTAAGAGGGTAAGTTATTTTCTCTAGGCCTAACGGTGGCACCTCCCCACCTGTTCAGGTTCATCAGGCATCAGGGGAGATATTAATGGTGTAGGATTTTCTTGTGAGGTGGGGGAGAGGAACCTCTGTCCTAAGAGAAGGGGCATAGTTCTAAGATCTTGGGGAAATACCAATGGGGACGACTCTCTGGAAAAGGAGAGGCTTCTGCCCTGGGTGAAGAGTCATAAGGAGGCAGTGGTATTAAGGGTTTATCTGGGTCTCCTTGGAATATTGGTAGAGTCTTGGCAGGGCCTCGGTTTCTTGATTGGGATTGAATCTTGGCCAGGAGGATTTTCCTCTGTCCCTGCCTGCCTGCTAGCACTGTATCCAAGGGGGCTAAACCAATGCAATTTGTAGCCAAGAATCTCTATATGGGAACTAGTCTGGGTGGCCTGGTCATCACCCAGTGCACTACCTTTATCAAGGGTTCCCTCAACAAGCCATTCTATATTAAAAGTCAGCCACTCTAACTCACAGAGGGCTTTCCCCTTTCCTGGAGATATCCTGATGCCATAATCTCCTGAATATCCTTTCTTTAAAAAATTATTTTTTTCTTGCTGAGACATGGTCTCCCTGTAGCCCCAGCTGGCCTAGAACTCACTAATGTAGACCAGGCTGGCCTTGATCTCACATAAATCCAGCCTCCTGAGCACTGAGACTAAAGGCATGCACCACCACACCTTTTCTTAAAATTTTTGATCAGGAAGTTTAAGACCATAGGCTCCATGGTGTATTTCCCACTGTGACTGCTGCAAACAAAGCTAAAGTCTGGAACAAGCACTGCCGTAGAGAGAAAACACCTGCCTGGCGCTCTCCTCATGGGCATTTCAGGTGCTTCTTAGCATGTGGTGGGACTTCATAATTTCCAGTGTCTGGACCCCTTTGAAGAGGGCCACCATAAGTCATATGAGGATCTCCACGGAACAGCTGGGTGGGGCCCTGGGGCCCAGTCAGACACCATGGGCTCAATAACTGGAGACACTCGCACATTCACTCCAGAACCACACTCTTTCATTCCAGGCTCCAGACAGAAACCTCTCCATGAGGTTTTCCTAACTGAAGCAATTACAGAAATTGCTGGGATTGATCAGGCTCCCCTTCCACCAGATTAGGTGGCTCTAACTGTGTGCCCTGGAACATCTTACCAGTTCCTAAAGTCCTGGATGATTGGTCCACTCTCCCTGTCATTTCTTCCAGGCAGACCATAGTCTGATGGTTTGGGCCAGGGCCTAGAGTTTGGGCCCAAGTATCTGGTCGGGTGGCAGTTTCCAGTACTTGAGTCCTGACTGGCCTACTTGAGTCCTGACTGGCCACAGCTGATCCTGTAGCTTCAGTGGCTTCAAAGGTCAGCCTGGTCTGAGGGCATAGCTGAATTTCTCTGTTAGGGAACCAAAATGTTATGAAATGACTACATTCAGAACAGGCACAAGAGATGGAGCAGAAAATCAGAAAACTTTATTCATGCTGGCACAGACTCAGGGGAGTAATCTCCAAAGCTTGAGTTCATGACCTATAATTTCTTATAATATTTGTAGGCCATCATTTCAGATCTGTTCTGTCATTGGTGGGCTAAAGATTCTTAGCCTGCCTGGCATGGTGGTGCACACCTTTAATCCCAGCACTTGAGGCAGAGGCAGGTGGATCTCTATGAATTCAAGTTCATCCTGGTCTATATAGCAAGTTCTAGGCTAGCTGGGTCTACAGGGAGACCCTGTTTCAAAAAGACAAATGTCTTTATTTTTGAGATTTTCATACATGTATACAATAGAATTTGATCATATCTACTCGAATCCTGCCCCCAACTCTTCCCATGTCTCGCCAATATGCCTCCCCTCCCAACTTCATGTCATTCATATATATATATTCTGGCGGTGTCTGATGTGTCCCGGGTTTCGGCACCAGCTGTTGCTCGCTCTGTTCCCGACCACCCCGCCAGCAGGCTCGGACGAGAAGAGACGAGAACACGATCAGGATTCTTCTGCAGTAAGGCTTTATTGCATCTCGACAGGCAGTGCAAAGTCCTCAGGGGAAACCAGAGAGCCGACCCCAACCCGAGGCCCATGATTGCTTATATAGAAAATTGTCCTCGCCTAGTACGTGGCAACTGATTATTGGATCACCTGATCTGAGCGCTCTCGGCCCAAGGATGAGGGGAAATCCAAAGCATGCTCAGTTTGGTTGTTTACTACTGTCATAGCCGGATATCGGCGCCATCTTTGTCAAGGCCTTTGTCCCAGGCCGCTCCCCATATGTAACTAAGACACACCGGGAACAAGTGAGCTTGAGTCAGGACCGGACACATGCCCATCTATGAGATATTCACTTCGGTTTGTTTATTTATTTATTTTTTTTTTTATTTTTATTTTATGTACACGAGTGTTATGCCTTCATGTATGTAAGTGCACCCATGTTGTGTCGTACAAGGCCTGCAGAAGAAAAGGGTATCAGATCCACTGGAACTGGAGTTTCAGACAGTTGTTAGCTACCATGTGGGAGCTGGGAATTGAACCTGGGTTTTCTTCAAGAACAGCCAATGCTCTTAACTGCTAAGCCATCTCTCTAGCCCCAGCTCTTCAAATCCTTAAAAAGCATTTACAGTTCCTCAAAGTTTGCCGTGTGGCTGGTCATGGGTCAACACTCAGGTTTGAACCTCTGACCAAGGACAGAGCAGCTGGTTACCCTGGGGTTGGAAGGAATGACCAATTGGAAACTTTTTCTAATAGAACTGTTATTACTCAAAAATGTGGCCATTGATTTCCCTACAGAGGAATGTGAGTGCCTGGACTCTGCTCAGTGGAATTTGTATAGAGATGTGATATTAGAAACCTTGTTTCCCTGGGCCTTGTGTTCTCTAAGCCATACCTGGTCACAGTTCTGGAACAAAGAAAAGAAGCTTGACATATAAAAAGACAAGCAACAGCAGCCATCTACCCAGGAACAAAACCCTAAAAATGTGAAGAATGTGGCAAGGCCTTTGGTTGAAACTTACTCCTTAGTCAACACCAGATATTTTGTAAGAGAAAGACACACTAAAAATATGAAGAAAGTAGCTGGGCCTTTAGTGCTCCTTCAAAACTTTCTAAATACTGGAGAATTCATACTGGAGAGAAGCCGTCTAAGTATGACAAATGTGGCAAAGCTTTTTCTAATCATTCATCCCTTACTCAGTATAAGATAGGTCATGCTGGAGAGAATCACAACAAATGTCAAGAATGTATTGCAAAACATTTTACCATACTTCAAACCTTAAGCAACATCAACACATTCATTCTGGAGAGAGATCTTACAAGTGTGAAGAACATGGGGAGGTCTTTCCTAATTATTCGGGCCTTAGTCAACACAAAAGAATACATCCTGGAAAGAAACCATACACATATAAAGAACGTGGGGAGGCCTTTACTAAGCAGTCAACACTTTTTAGACAACAGAATATTCAGACTACAGAAAAACCCTATGTATGTGAAGAGTGTGACAAGGCTCTTCAAAGTTCTACTGAAGAGCAGTCTTGCAAATGTGGAAAGTGTGGCAATGGTTTTATTTAGCATTTATCCCTTGCTCAACACCAAAGAATTCACACTTGAAAGAATATGACCAGAGTTTACCTGCTCTTCATGCCGACATAAGCATCAGAGAATTCATACTATAGCGAAACCCAACAAATGCAAAGAATGCAGCAAGGCGTTCACCTGTTCTTCATAACCTAAATGACCTCTGAAGCTTCATACTGGAGAGAAACTTTACACACAAATAGTGTGGCAAAGCCTTTAATAATACTTGAAATCGTGTCCAACACCAAAGAATTCACGTTGGTGAGAAACCCTACAAACTCCAAGAATGCAGGGAGGCCTTTAACTCTTCTTTATACCTTAATTATCATCAGAGATATACTAGAGATTAAACTCTATAAATGTGCAGAGTACTGCAAAGCTTTTAGCTTTTGCTTAATGTTTACTTGGCACCAGAGCATTCAAACTGGAGAAAAATCGTATTGATGCAAAGACTATGACAAAAACTTTACTAATTTTGGGGCGGGGAGGTCTTTTTGAGACAGGGTCTCCCTGTAGCCCCAGCTGGCCTGGAACTCACTATGTAGACCAGGCTGGCCTTGAACTCACAGAGATCCTCCTGCTTCTGTCTCCCAAGTGCTGGGATTAAAGGCATGTGCCACCATGCCTGGCAAACTTTACTAATTTTTAGGCCCTAATAACACCGAAAAATTCCTAGTGGAAAGACAAAGACAGTAGCAGTGTTGAAAATTGTTCTGCATTCATTCAACACAAGAAATTTATACAGAAGAGAAACCATAAAAATTCAGTTAATATGTAAAATTGTTTATTCTTTACACCTTAATACCAGATAATTTTTTTAAACATTTTATTTATTATTTTTATTTGTGTGTGTGTGTATGAGTGTATTGCCTGCATGTATGTAAGTGCACTCACATCATGAAATGCCTGTGGAGGTCAGTAGAGGGCTTTGAATCCCCTGGAACTGGAGTTATGGATGGTTGTTAGCTGTCATATGGGTGCTGGGAATTGAACCCAGGTCTTCTGCAAGAACAGCCAGTTCTCTTAACCACTTAGCCATCTCTCCAGCCCCACCATCAGAGAATTTATTTTGTTGAGAAATATACAAATATAAGTAATGTGCAAGGCCTTTAATTGCAGATTGATCCTCATTAACCATGAGAATGCATATTGGATAGAAACCTTCCACATACGATGACTGAAAGAAACTTGGTCCAATATGTAAATCTCAGAAAAGCATATTAGTTATACTGGAAACTATTTTGTAAGAATAAAGAGTATAGCAAAGACTTTCCTCATCTTAGATTGTAATGAATATAAAGGATTTATAGGAAATAAGTCCTATTAATAACATGGAATGTGAAAAACATGAGTTGTCTTTGAATTTATATGACATTAGTGCTTGATGTAGTGGAAAGAAAAAGTCATTACAGACTTGCACAGAACCATGCATATAAGTCTGTGTGTGCATTGATTTGCTATAAAAACCAAATTATTATTTAGCCTCAGGATAAAGATGCCATAATTTGGGGGATCAGCTGAGGAGAACTGCAGGTGATGACTAAAAGACTATGTGTACTGCAGGCAGGAGGGGTAGGGCTGAGACCTTTCAAGTGGACCCCATCTCATCATAAGCCCCAGATGCTGGACATAGAGCTGTAGGACTGGGTGTTTGTCCTGCTGGATTCTGGTCTTTCTTTGGTTTGATCATTCCTTGTTATGCTCTGATTACTATGCTTTGGAATGGGAATGTGTATTCTGTGCCATTGTATCTTGGAAACATGTAAATTTTTTATTTTATAGTTCATAGTTAAGAGGTTGCCTTGAATTTCAGATAAGACATGGATTTTTGTGTTTTAAACTGCTGAAATTGTTAAAGACTATGGAGACCTTTCAAGTTCGATTGTATTTACATTATGAAATGAATGTTAAGACTAGGGACATGGGAAGGAAGATTACAATGTAAATGGTGTGGCTGGGGGCCAGAAAGCTAGCTCAGGGCGTAAAGGCACTTGATAACAAATCTGATGATTTGAATTTGATCCATAGCACCCACATGATGGAAGGAGAGCACCAACTCCTAAAAGTTGTCCTCTGATTTCCACATGTATACCCACATACATACATATGCACACAAAATAATTTTTAAGGCATTTTTATATTCACAGAATAAACCTTAACTTGTCCTTGAGCATGACTAAGTGACAATCTCCTGAAACCTCTTTCCATGAAATGAAATCTAATGACAAAGGAAAATGAATAGGCTCTCCTTGGCATCTTGACCAACAAGAATCTTTCTAGAAAATCCTTTCATAGAAATTTTGTTATTTATCTTGGAACAGTAAAAAAAAATAGTATTCAAATTTAAAAGCATAGCATGTTGAACAACAACAACATAACTAGGTGTACAAGTTGTCATGGGATGGAGCATTACAGAATTCAGGACGCAGATAGAAATCTTAATACAAAACAAATACAAGGGATGGGGGTTCACTGTGTAGGTGCCACACTAGCCATTGTGGTTGGTGGCTTAGTCTGTAATGAGCAGAGATTCCTGACTCTCCCTAGCATATCCAGCTTGTACACAGTGGAAATTTTAATATAATCTGTGTCCTTGTTCTCCCCTCTTGGAATAAGAAAGTATATAACTAATTTTTTTTACAGGAGCCCACAGTTAAGAGACTTTGGATTTTTTAAAAGAAATGTCTGGGACTTTTGGGGGTTTTTTGTTGTTGATGATTTATTTTTGACAGGGTCTCCCTAGTCATAGCCTGCCTGGAAGTCATGGTGTGAAAGATCTGGGACTTCTAAAGCATTGAAAAAAATTTAAAGACCATGGAACTTTTAAACATATACTGTGTTTTATATTGTGATATTAACATGAGATCTTTGGGACAAACAAGGAAGGAAAGGTTCTGGTTTAACAGTGATGTGTTTGTGTGTCATGTTAACAAGGGATGCAGTGTCCTGGTTAGTTTTGTTGTCAAGTTGACACACCTAGGAAGGAACCTCAACTGAAGAATTTCCTACATTGAATTGGCCTGTAGCTGTGCTATGTCTGTGGGGCATTTTCTTGATTGCTAATTGATATAGAAGGCCCATCCTACCGTGGCCAGTACCATCCCTGGGCAGGTAGTCCTGGACTGTATAAGAAAGCTAGCTGAGCAGAAGCCCAGGAATCAGCCAGAGAGCAAGCCAGTAAGCAGCGTTCCTCTGTGGTTTCAGCCTCAAGCTCCTGCCTTGGCTTCCCTTGGTAGTGAACTATAAAGGGTAAGATGAAACCACTTTCCTCCTGCTTTTAGTCATGGTGTTTATGACAGCAACAAAAACGCAAATTAGAAGCATCTGCAGTACCATATACAACATATACATATGTTTTGTCTTCATGCATTCTGTATTTGTCTGTTAGGCATCTACCACACAGAGAAGATAAACTAAAGGAAAAAGCTGTTTCCAGTTCCCCTGCAAACAAGATTCCCTAGTGCTGTAGTTTAGGCCTGAAATTTTTTCCATGTATTAAAAGCTTAGTTTCAGGCTTGGGAAAAAGCTTAGTGGTAAAGTGCTTTCCAAACATTAATGAGGCTCTAGTTCAATTCTTAATAACACACACACATACACACACACGCACACACACACACACACAACACACACACACACACACACACACATCATGGGGGCAGGGCGCAGGGTGAGGACTGGACAGAAAGTGCTTAGTCCTCATTTTGGTGCTATTGGGAAGTAAGTGTATTGGGACCCTAACTCTTCCTGTTCCTCTCTGTTCACTTCTGTCCATAAAGTGAGCAGCTTTGCTCTACCATGTGTTCTCCACCATGATATGCTGCCTCGCCATAGGCCTCAAAGCAAAGGGGTCAACTGACCATAGACTGGAACCTCTGAAGTTGGAAGTTAAAGGCCCCTCCTTTCTTTATAAGTTAATTATCTCAGGTATTTTATTACTGTAATGAAAAGCTGGCTAGTATACATACTCTGAATCATCTTATCTGACTTACAATGTTTTTCCTGTCTTACTCACCTAGAGCCAGGTACTAGCTGATCCTAGGCCATGCTTCCTGGCCCACCTTGCTTTTTTTAAAAATAACTTTTAATTGAATTTTTGTGTATTTCATACATAAAATCATTTTTATACCCCCTTCCCCCTTCTCCGTTGACACTGCCCAAAGCACCCCCCAACTCCCACTGTAGTTCATACGTTCTGTCATTTGTTGATTTTTTGGGTTTTGGGGTTTTTTTTCTCCTTTCTTCTTCTTTGATTTATTTATTTATTTTTCTGGGGCTTTTGGCTACTCTAACCTTCCTCCCGCTGAAGATGTAACTCTAAAATCTTTTAAGGATTAGATACAAGCTCCCAAATACTTGACATTTTTAAAATTTTTTATTTATTATTTTAATGTTATGTCTATGCATGTATTACCTGAATGCAGGTAACTGCACCCAAGTCATGCAATGCCCACGGAGGTCAGAAGAGGTTGTCAGATCCCCTGGGACTGGAGTTATGGACAGTTGTTAGCTGCCATGTGGGTGCTGGGATTTGAACCCGGGTCTTCTGCAAGAACAACCGGTGTTCTTAACTGCTGAGCCATCTCTCCAGCCCCTACTTTCAACATTTTTGGCCTTTGGAACAGGGTAGGTTGCTAAGAGGCCCAAGGACATGGTGAGTTTTAGCCAAGAAACTGGATACTTTTCTTGGGAATAGGGACACAGACTGCTCTTGGCTTCTTCCATGCTGAACAGGAACTCAGGGTGAGGCAATTGGAGTACCACTTCAGTGGGTCTATCTAAAAGACTCCCAAATGCATAACTCTTATCTCTAAGGGGAAAAGAAAGTCCTTGAATTATGAATAGGAGATGTGAGGGAGAAGTAAAGGCAAGAGTAATTAGCATTACAAGTTCTAGACAGGGAGCTAGAAAAAAGTCAGAACAGGGCAATTTTCAAATGTTCATATGGCAGTCCGTTGGAATTTCTTGACATGGGCTTCCAAAAGCATCCCTCTATTGGGTTCCTCCTCATTTTTCTTTTGTCTTCCAAGGCTGGACTCTAGAGTCATGGATTCGGGATTTGCTTTCAGGTATTTTGATAGCTATTGGAGTGGTTAGAATCAGTGTCAGTTTAGTTCCCTCTCAAAGGCTTCTAGATAAGGGGAGAAGACAAATTTATCCATCATTTTAGAACAATAGCTGGTTGCTTCCCTTAGCTACAGGTGGGCACTACAGTATTGAAGACCAAGATTTAAAGTCCTACATCTGAGAAGCACTTTCTGGTTAGGAACAAATCATCAATGAGAAATAATTGTCTAAATAACTTTTTATAAAGACTTGAGCCTAATGTCTGGAAAGTGAAATCCCTTGAACTCTTATAGAAATATACTGATGACTTTATTCTTTGGTTATACTTTCCTTTTGGGTATTTAAGATCATACAGTTGGCCCAAATAAATCAATTTATTTTTACACTAAAGTTCATTTGAGGATCAATTCCTCAGGGGTCACATGGGCTTGGGAGGAGCCCCTGGCTCCTTTCTTTTACCAGTTCCATTTATGTGAAGATAAGTCAAAGGTCCTGCTTGACCATGTCTGGCTTCACTTGGAAGCATGAACAAGACATTTCCTCTGAGTTGACCCCTCACTTTGTAGACCAGACACTGGTTCAAGTCCATCTTGTGGGTTCTCCATGGTCTCCCTGAACAAGAGGACAGGGGACTCACCACAGTTACAGGACAATTTGAGAGATGTTCTATAGTCCCCTGGAACTTAGCCAACCTTGGAGGGCAAGGGGTAAAAACTGTCTTTTAAGTCCCTCTGACCACATTAGTATAGGCCTCAAAGTATGGCTGTTAAACATCCAAGAAGGTTAGTTCCACCAGTCTAGTACTTTTATCATGTGCTATGTAGATAGGGCTTGGGTGAAAAACAAAATATTCTCAGCTAAACCTTGACTAGATATATATTTTGTTCCTTAAACTAGTTGACTAAACTATGACCATAGAAAATTTAAGATTATGTATTATTTTTTTCTCATCCTTTTTATATCATAACAAACCTAAACAGACCTTTATCACTTGCTTTGGCTTTCTCATTTTTTCTATTTTGGAAAATATCTCCATTCCCATATCCTTTTAACATCTTTTACAGTCTCATTTTCTTTTTTAAAAATCATGAGACTGTAAAAGATGTTAAAAGGATATGGGAATGGAGATATTTTCACATC
>NW_008335006.1:542794-544567 GCF_000622305.1 Nannospalax galili | reverse complement strand
TTTTTGTGCCAGTACCATGTTGTTTTTATGACTACAGCTCTGTAGTATACTTTGAGATCTGGTATAGTAATGCCCCCAGTATTGCTCTTTGTGCTCAGGGTTGCTTTGGCTATCCAGGGTCTTTTGTGCTTCCATATGAATTTAAGGACTTTTTTTTCTCTAATTCTGTGAAGTATGTCATGGGGATTTTGATTAGGATTGCATTGAATGTATATATTGCTTTTAGGATGGTCATTTTCACAATATTAATTCTTCCAAACCGTGAGCATGGGAGGTCCTTCCATCTCCTGGTGTCTTCCTCAATCTCTTTCTTCAGTGATTTAACTTTTTCATTGTGGAAAGGCCAATTACTTATTATTGGTATATAGAAAGGCTACTGATTTTTGTAGATTGATTTTATAACCTGCCACTATACTGAAAGTGTTTATCTGTTCTAGGAGTTTTCTGGTGGAACTTGGACCTCTTATGTATAATATCATATCATCTGCAAATAGTGATAATTTGACCTCTTATTTTCCAATTAGTAACCTTGAATTTTCTTTTCTTGTCTTATTGCTCTTGCAAGAGTTTCAAACACTATGTTGAAAAGGAGTGGAGATAGTGGACATCCTTGTCTGGTTCCTGATTTTAATGGGAATGCTTCCAGTTTTTCTCCGTTTAGAATGATGTTGGCTGTGGGTTTGTTGTATATGGCTTTAATTAAGTTGAGGTGTGTTCCCTCCAGTCCAGTTCCCTCTAGGACTTTGAATTTAAATTCATGCTGAATTTTGTCAAAAACCTTTTCTGCATCTATTGAGATGACAATGTGGTTTTTGTCTTTGAGTCCATTTATATGATTAATGATGTTTTTTGACTTACGTATATTGAACCAGCCCTGCATCTCTGGGATAAAGCCTACTTGATCATGGTGGATGATCTTTTTGATGTGTGTCTGTATACGGTTTGCAAGTATTTTGTTGAGAATTTTTGCATCTATGTTCATTAAGGATATGGGTCTATAGTTTTCTTTTTTGGTTATGTCTTTACCCGGTTTTGGTATTAGAGTGATGCTAGCTTCATAGATGGGATTTGGGAATTCTGCCTCTGTTTCTATCATTTTGAATAATGTAAGTGGTATTGGTTGGAGGTCTTCTTTAAATGTCTCGTAGAATTTTGGTGTAAATCCATCTGGGCCTGGGCTTTCCTTAAATGTTATGGATCTTTTTAAACTGTTGATCTCTTCTTGGTTTAACTTGGGTGGTTCCCATGATTTCAGATATTCATCCATTTCTTTTAGATTTTCAGATTTAATAGGATATGGGTTTTTTAAAGATTTTGTTTATTATTTTTATTTTATGTGTATGTGTGTATTGCCTGCATGTAGGTAAGTGCACCCATGTCATGTAATGCCCATGGAGTTCCGAAGAGGATGTCAGATCCCCTGGGACTGAAGTTATGGACAGTTGTTAGCTGCCATGTGGGTGCTGGCATTCAAACCCGGGTCTTCTGCAAGAACAACCAGTGTTCTTAACTGTTGAGCCATCTCTCCAGCCCTGCATATAGGTTTTTAAAATATTCCCTTATAATGATCTGGATCTATCTGGTGTCTGTTGTGATGTTTCCCCTTTCATCTCTGATTTTGTTAATTTGGAGTTGCTCTTTCTTTCTTTTGGTTAATTGGGCTAGCGGTCTGTCAATCTTGTTTATCTTTTCAAAGAACCAGCTCTTGGAATTGTTAATTCTTTGTATTCTTTTCTTTGTTTTAATTTCATTAATTTCTGCCCTGATTTTTGT
>NW_008335006.1:539257-541639 GCF_000622305.1 Nannospalax galili | reverse complement strand
ATCTATTGTCATGTAGAACTGGAAATACCTTGGTCCAGGCTCTTCTGGCTTTTATACTTTGCATTGATAAGTCAGCTGTAATTCTGATTGGCTTTCCTTTGTATGTGACTTGTTTTTTGTTTGCTGCATTCAGTATTGTCTCTTTGTTCTGTACATTTAGTGTTTTCAATATGATATGTCGATAGACAGTTCTTTTCTGATCCTATCTATTTAGCATTCTGTGTGCTTCCTGTATTTGTATGGGGATGTCTTTCCTTAATTTTGGGAAATTCTCTTCTACAATCTTGTTTAAA
Source organism: Nannospalax galili (assembly GCF_000622305.1). NCBI lineage: Eukaryota > Metazoa > Chordata > Mammalia > Rodentia > Spalacidae > Nannospalax > Nannospalax galili. The sequence continues at coordinate 541,346 of NW_008335006.1, read as the reverse complement.
ATCTGGTCAACACCATTAACCTGAAATTCCTCTCCTTCCTCTATTCCCATGATCTGTAGATTTGGTCTTTTCATGGTGTCCCACATCTCTTGCATATTCCATTCTTGTGTTTTTAAAAAATTTTTATAATCTTTGCTTTGAGTGGTCCAATTCTTCAACTTTATCCTCTGGTGTTATATTCTGATTTCCATTTCATTTCTTCAACTTTATCCTCCAGTGTTGGTATTCTGTTTTCCATTTCATTCATTCTTAAAGTGAGGATTTCCCCTGTTGTTTCAAGTTGGCTTATTGAGTCTTGCACTTCCTTCTTCATTTCTGCCTGAGTTTTCTTCAATGTTTCTATCTCTTTTGTGAATTCAGTCAGAAGTTTATCCTTATCTTCTTTTAGCTCTTTGATTTGTTTTTTTTCATGTGTTCTTTAAATTCATTTAATTACTTGATCATGTTTATGATTGTTCTTTTAAATTTAGTGTCCTGGGTTATTTTTAGGGGGTTCTCCTTGCAGTACTCTTCTACAGGATTGGTGGAGTTTGGTGAGAACATAGTGTTTTGGCTTTCCATTTTGTTATTCTTTTGTTGTGATTTTGGCATGTGAATTTCTTTTGTTGTTTATGATTCTGATATGAGAATTAAGTTGAAGTATGCTTCTGTTTGTGTTATCCAGGTGCCTAGATCCTTTCTTTATTGGTTATATAAAGCTGGTTGGTACAGGGTTCAGGTTCTCTCAGGTTGAATTTGGAGGGAAATGATGGCTTTAGATCAGCTATTCAGGATTATCCACAGCTCAATTCAGGTTCCAGTCAGGTACACTCAGGCTTCCTTCACCACGTGGAGGCAGGATTGGGGGCTCTCAGACAGTCCCCTGCATTCTTAGGCCCTCTCCTAGAGGGATGCCAAAGGGAGGCCAGAACTGGACACTCTCTGACAGTCTGCTGAGATCAGAGCCACTACACCAAAGGAGGTCTGAACCTCCTTTCTCAGGCTGTCTGCTAAGATCTCAGCCTTAGCCTACCAAAACCAGATTTGCCCTGGGGCTTTGGGAGGGGGCCTCGCAAAATTCTAGGTAGGGGATTGGGTATGGTGTGATTAGGGGAAGCTCACCATCACGTGGAGGCAGAATCCAGGGGCTCTCAGACAGTCCCCTGCATTCTTAGGCCCTCTCCTAGAGGGATGCCAGAGGTAGGCCAGAACTTGGCACTCTCTGGCGGTCTGTTGAGATCAGAGCCGCTACACTTATGAATCTGAACCCACCCTCTCAGCTCAAATCATTCTTGTTATGGGCAAAAGAAAGTGCCAAAAGTAACATTTGCATAATACAGAAAAACATAAAAGACATTTACATAATACAGAGAACCATAAAGGACATCTTTTGGTAGCCATAGGTAACCCAATACTTGTTTGCATCTATTTAATCTAAATCTGTAACCTGTTGTGCAGTACAAGCCAGGACTGGACTGAAGATTAACAACTCTGTCTCTCAATAAACCTGTTCATATCTTTAATAAGTTTGCTTAAAATAAATTTCATTAGCCAATCTATTCTGGAAATATCCTGTCATTTCAATCTTTATATATAAATATTTACTACTATAGTCCTTTTTAAGTTCAGGAGACCATTTGCAATTATGGCAGAATTGCATACAGCTGGCTGGGAAGAATGGCTGAATACTCAGGTGAGGGTCCAATGACCCTGCTTATCTTCCCTTTAATGAAGGAGTAACAACCATCAACAAACCCAATTGTGATGACCTTTTGTAAGCAGGCACAGCTGAAGTCATGAAGATGGTAGTTCTTTGACTTAGAGGTGTGCAATGCTGCATCATCTTATTAAAAGAACATGGAATCTAAATTATATATATTAAGATAATACAACAAGTTAATATTAGCCATGTACACACTGTGCTTTAAGTTCCCAGGTAGACCTTATAGAAAACACAAAACTATTAAAATCTTTTGCTTTGTGTAGTTCAGAGAGTGGTCTATCAAAGAAGGTGTATAAATACAAGATAAAGAGAAGCAACTAGCACCCAACCTCCAGCATAATCACTTAAAAACTGTGCTATAAACCTGCTCAGACTTTAATAAACCAT
>NW_008335006.1:524506-538852 GCF_000622305.1 Nannospalax galili | reverse complement strand
AAAAAAAAAAAAAAAAAAAAACAAGGTTTTGCTATGTAGACCAGTGACCTTGAACTCAATATATAGTCAAACTGGCTTTAAACTTGGGACTGCATGCCCTAGCCTGCTGAGAGCTAGGTTGACTGATGTATACTACCACACTAGAACCCTGCACTTCCTTAGAAAAACCCTAGTAAAGTCTCTGGATCCTTCTTTCTGTTGCTCTCTCATGTCTAAACCAAGTGCTTATTCCCTGTGACCCCAGGTGGTCTGGCACACCCTTCCCCTCAGGAACTTAAGCAATAAGTTCTTCACTACAATAGCACTTAGTTTCTCCTTATTTCTCATTCGGTCACCTCCATATATTAAAAATCCCATGGGTACAACTAAGAGGGACCTGTACTCAGGGCATTTGTGGTCATGTTTTTCTCTGCCAGAAACTCAATCCACCCTTGCACACACATGGTTTCTTCCTTCACTGTATTTAAACTTCAGCTCAAATGTCACTCGCCACAGGAATCTTCCCTGACCATTCTACCTAACTGACAGAGTAACCCCTCCACCTCTAACAGCCTTAGCCTCTTTGACCCATTTTGTTTCTCTTTATAGCGTTCATCACCACTTAACTCATTATCTGTCCATTTTGTGTCATCCTTCATCCCTCACCCATGTAATATAGCCTAAGATCCATTAAAACAAGGCACAATTTGGGGGGTGGGGTTGCTAGTTGCAAGGTTCCTACCACTGAGAACAATGCCTGAAACATACGAAGTATAAAAAATGCATTTTTTAATGAATAAACTTCACTTGTTCATGGCACCTGGCAGGAGTCATGTGAATCTCCTTCCAATTTATAACTCTTGTTGGGGATGGGGAGCTGCAGGAAGCCAATCCCCTGGATCAATGTGACATGACTTTTTAAAAGGGAGTAAGAACTTCACAAACTTATTCTGCATAATCCCAGGATAAAATCCCAGACATGAGATTTGTGGAATGAATACTGGGGGCTTCTAGAGACTAAGGAAAAGTGATCAATTACCATTCCTGAATTATCTGCCGTACACCCTGGCCCTGAACATTTGCCTGCATTAAATTTGGGGCTCCCGTGACACTAAGGGGACAAGAAAAGCACTTTAAATATTATCTAGAAACAGAGCATGTCCTCTTAGGAGGTTGAAGTTCATCTTCAGAAACACTTTAGCAAGTGTTGGCTCAGACATACTTTGGTGTGGACAGGATGGAATCTATCTCATTTGTCTCCACTAGGGCAGCTCACCAATGTGGCCAGCTCCACAAAATGCATGCTGATACCGGGTACCTTTTTCCTCCCAAGTGCAGCGAACAGTTTTCAGAGGAAACTGAATACCACCAGGTGCTTATACAAATGTGTCTCCTAGAGATCTGTATACCATCTATAGTAAGGACAAAGAAGATGCATTAATGATGACTGGGAATATAGAAGCTTGTGACAACATGACCAAGAAGGAAGGGGAGGGGGTAAGAAGGGAAGAAGGGAGGGAGGAATGAATTCCTACTCTCTGAAAAGGCACAAGAATTTATGTTCATGACTAGTATGAGAAACTTTCCTGCATCCCAAAGACTGATTAACTATATGGGCTTTAAGATATTTTCCTTTCTCTAACCAAAATACTGTGGTTTAGAACTAAAATCAGATGGACTTTTTGTCTTGTGCCCAAGTTTGAAGGCACTGTAAAAGATTTTAACATGAGGAAGTTAGAGAAAGAGGGTTGGGAGATGGAGAGTTTGTCTTCAGGCTCTGGAGGGAGTAGAGCTTTGGCTGCCAGCATTCAGCCCTGTAGTCCAGAAAAACTACCACACTGGTTCAGAAAGTACCATCTGTGCCCAGTCTGTGACAGATAGCAGGGTCTACAACTAGTAGTCGCCAGAAACACCCTGCAAATCTGGAAATACTGAATATCTTAAAGGAGGTAACTGACTCCCCAAGCTGTTGTGATCTGATTTAATATTTCTGAGGACTCTATAAGGCTCTGTTTGTCTTGACTTCCTCTTTATCAAGCTACCCTCAAAATGTAACTATTTCTGGAGTTTGTTTTCTTATTAAGAAAATGCTTGGACTTGTTACTAAGAATCTCTAGCCAGCCTCAACAGCTGTATTTTCCCTGTAAATGACAAAATTGGCCTTCCAGTATAGTCCCATAAATTCACACACTGTCCTCCAGTCTTCAGCAGCTCCAGCATTCCTTATATTGGATTGTTACTGGTCCAGGTTCACAGGGCTAAAAGACCATGCTTTGGACCTGGGCTGACCCTATGGAGTCAGAGTCCTGAGGCCTGAGCTCATGAAATGGTCAATTGCATCCTGTGGGAGATAAGGAATGTCACTGGTGTTTGTGACCCCAAATTTCTAGGCCTAATACACACACACACAACACACACACACACACACACACACACACTTATATATCTGTAGCCCCAGCTGGCCTGGAACTCACTATATAGACCAGGCTGGCCTCGATCTCATCGAGATCCACCTGCCTCTGCCTCTGCCTCCTGAGTGTTGGGATCAAAAGTCTATGCCACCACTCCTGGCTTAATAATTCCTAACTTTTTAAAATCAAAGTGGTATATGTATGAATGAAGTTTTAAGACAGAGTTACAGGACTGAAAAATGTTACTTCCCAAAGAACCTCCACTATCTACTTCAACCCTTTTCAGTATGTGTTTAGCTTTTCATTATTCTTATTTTAAAACTGGTTTTTTCCAGCAATGCTGGGGAGCAAACCCAGGGCTTTCTACATGCTAGGCATGAGCTCTACCAACAACCCACATCCCTACCCCTCACTATATATCTTCATATTTTACTTTATACTTCTAAATAGCATGCTAAACTTGATTCTTTGCAACACAATAATAGCAAGTCAAAAATTATCTTCTTCTGTATCTATGGAGGATAGCTGGCTTCTCGGGGAGAGCGGGTCAGTTTTCTTTAAGGCTATGGCCCCTAAAAGCCATCAACTGTCAATAGCTTATCAGTTGGGGGTGGGGACTCATGAACCCCTCCACCCTCCATACTAAAAGGCCAGCTAGCTTTATCTACTGCAATCTTTATTTTGGTCATCATACATTTAATTTCAAAGTCATATTCTCTGCATTTTTAAAAAAACTTCAAAAATAGAAAAAAAGATTTCATGATATTTTTAAAAATTCTTTTTTAGGAATATAGCAACTTCTCTTACTTTTCTGAGGATCTAAATTACAAAATTTAAAAAAAATTCTCTTTTCTGTATCATTGGGTTTTTTTGTTCCTGTGCTGGTTAGTTGACCCAAACCAGAATCACCTGGGAAGAGGGAAGCTCAACTGAAGAATTTTCCAGATCAGATTGGCCTGTGCCATATCTGTGAGGCATTTTCTTAACTGTTAGTTGATCTGGGAGGGCCCAGTCCACTCTGGAGTGGTGCCATCCATGGGGGGGTGGCGGGGGGCTGGCCTGTGTAAGAAAGGTAGCTGAGCATGCCAGAGGAAGCAAACCAGTAAGCAGTGTTCCTCCATGATTTCTGTTTCAGGTTCCTGCCTTGCATTTCTGCCTTGGCTTCCCTCAGTGGTAGATTGTGACCTGGGAGTTATACATTGAAATAAACCCTTTCCTTCCCTAAGCTGCTTTTGGTCACAGTGCTTATCACAGCAACAGAAAGGAAACTAGAACAGTTCCTTTTCTCCCCTGGTCACAGTCTCTGTGTTCCTTGTCAATGGCGCCTTCAATCTGATGATCTGTTCAAGCTGAAGAACGAGGCAGGTGTTTGGGTTCCCAGCTGATCTAGCAATATCTCCACACCACAAAAACAGCAACAAAACCGGGAAAAGGATTTTGAGTGGTGACAACAGGCAGCACACAACTGAGATCCTGAGGAAAAAAGGAAGATCAAGCAAAGTTGGCTGGTGTCACCCTTCCTTTCTGCCTGGAGATAATGCTCAGGCTGTGGTTCAAAGGGGAGGAACATACAGAGTAATTGCGTATAGGGTGGCTCAGAGTTTTGAGCAGAGAATTCAGAGGCAGAAGTTACACTGAGATGGGTAAATCAGCAGAGTCTCCTCCTCAAGAGTCAGACCAAAGTCCACTCCGTCAGAGAGTGAAACACCACTGGCTGCACAGCTTCCACAGAGGGGTGTAGACCTCACAGAGGACTGAAAACAGCTCAAATAAACAGACAGAAAAAGTTCAATATTCTTTAAAGGAATTTAAAAAAATCTAGCACTTGACAATGTGAAATGGTATTCAGTAAAAAGAAATGACTAACCACATGAAAAGGCAAGAAAATGCGGCCTGTGACTACATTTTTAAAAATCCGTTCTTAAAAGCAGACTGAAAACTGATGGAGGTGACAGAATCAGCAGCAAGGGCATTAAGACAGCCTTTATAAATACTCCTGTGAGCGCCAGTGAAACGGAAAACATGGATACGATGAAAAGAGAGACATGAAAGATAAGAAAAACCAAATGGTATTTTTTTTTTCAGAGATGAAAAATATCTCAAGTGGAGACTTCCGATTTCTAGTTCTGCCAATATGGAATTTGAAAGCCAGCACTTTATCCTAACAAGCAAAAGGCTGAGGAGATGGATGGTATTAGTTTCTTGTCTTGTTTCTGTTATTAAATACCTAGCGAAAGCAACTTAGGGAAGGGAGGATCTGTTCCACAGTGCAGCCCATCAGGCTGGGGAGGCATGGCAGCAGAAGGGTGAGGTTGTTGGTCATATTGTATCTGCAGTCCAGAAACGGAGATGAATACTGGTGCTCAGCTCACTTTCTCCTTTTATTTGTTCTCAGATCCCAGCCCATGGAATGGTGCCATCCACAGTTAAGGTAGGTCTTCCCACCTCAGCTAACCTGGTCTAGATAATCCTCCATAGGCATGGCCAGAGGCTTGTCTCCTAGGTTATTCTGATGCTGCCAAGTTGACAATATTAGCCATCACACTAATTGTATTTTCTTCTCAAGCTTACACAGAACATTCACTACAATAGACCACTTTCTGAGCCATAAAACACACTAACAAATTTTTTAAAAATCGAAATCAGGTTGGGAATGTTGTCAAGTTGTAGAGTGCTTATGTAGATACACAAGACCCTAGGCTTGATCCTCAGCACTGGAAAAGTACATAATAAAAACAACCCAGTTCCTGCTCTTATACTACAAAGACTCAAACTCAATTCAGTAACAGGATAACTATAAAATATCCTGAACAAATGAACATTAAACAGCATACTTCTTAATAACTTGCATATCAAAGAATAAAGCTCAAACAAAATTTAAAAATACTTCAGACTAAATGAAGACACTGCTTGTTAAAATTTGTGAAATGCAGCAAAAACAGTGCTTAGAGAATAACACTAAATGCATACATTAGAAATGAATAAATCAGGCGCTCTAGGGAACAAAGAGCAAGCTAAATCCAAAACAAGAAGAAAAGAAATAATAATTTGTGCAAAAATTGATGAAATTGAATGAATATAGGAACCAATAGAGACAATCAATGAAGCCCAAACCTTGTTCTTTGAAAAGATAAAATCAACAAGCCATGCTAAGAAAAAGAGGGGCACAACTATTGACATTAGAAGTGAAACAAAGGATTTCACTACAGATCCCAAGGACACTAGTCAGAGGGATGAGGGGGAATAACTGTGAACAACACCTCTGCTTTCAAATTTGATAATCTAAATGACATGGACCAGTTCTTTGAAAGATAAGATGCCCAAACTCAGCATTACTCCAATGTGTTCTGTGATCCCATGAAGCCTCTGATGATAAGTAACATACTATGTTGTTTTAGCCAGAAAAAATGAGTGAGTCACCTATTGTCTTCTCATTAGGAACTCATAGGCATGTGCCTTCCTGGTTATCAGACAGCACATCCGTTTTGGGCCACACTGCAAGTCCTGCTTTGGGGTTTTACTCTTAGGTCTGAACAAACGAAGAAGATGCTGATCGCTGTAGCAATGAATGACACACTGAAAAGCTACTAGTAGGGCAGTAGAGTGCACTCCATCCAGGAAAGAGACCACCTGGGGTCTAACCTGGGCTCTGTTATTCTGTATTCTGGTGACTCCTGGCAACACAGCTCACCACTCTGGGCTTCTGATTTTTTTTTTCCAATAAATAAGTAGTCCAAATAACCTCTCTGCTTTTTTTTTCCTAGTTCTCCAACTATTAAATATACACCAATGTTTGCCAAAAGCAAATGCTTCCTGTTTAATTAGACATCTCACTACTGTAAAAAAAAAAAATACCTGAGAAAACCAGCTAAGGAAGGAAAGATCTGTTTTGGCTCTTCTCAGAGGTTCCCATTCCATGGCTCATTGGCTCCATGACCTCTTGGCCTGTGGTGAGACAGAGCATCATGGCAGAAATATGTGGTGGAAGAAAGACACTGGCTTCAGGGTAGCCAGGAAGCAGAGAGCCACAGGCACAAAACATACCCTTTGAAGACAGCCCCCCTCAATGACCTACTTCCTCCAAGACCCCATCTTCTACAGTTCCTACCACTTACCAATAGACAATTCAAATTTTGAATCCATCAGTGGATTCATCCATTGGTTAAGTCATAGACCTCAGAATCCAAATTACCAAATCACTTCTCAACAACTGACCCCATCAGCTGGTGACTAAGCCTTTTGGAGAACACTCCCTATCCAAACCATAGTAGCCCCCAAAGTAAAGTAAAAGTAAAATATGATTTTATACCAGAATCAGAAGGGCTCTAGGCCTGGCTCTATGCCACTTTTTCACTGGTAGTATCCAGGAGGTAGTGATCATCTTTGACATGTCAGTGCTCATGTAGGGCTGAATAATTACTGGCTTCCTCTTCTTGGGTACATCAGCCAGGGGCTAGAAAATATACCTTTGTGCCCTATGCTAGCTTTTAAAATCTCTGGTACTTGTAGCTCCTGAGTTGTTTTAGTTAAATCTTCAACACAAACAAAAGACAATTATATTTTACCTGAAGGTCATTTTAAGGTCCTAGTGTGTCCCTCCTCCCACAGTAGTTAAGGCAAAGTTTGGAGCTAGAGGAAGTACAGAGCTGACCAGATGAAGTACATACCTGCAGCAGCATAGATGGGTTTGGATCTGCTGGGTCTAGGAGGGTATAACACATTGTTCATGCATTGCATAAAACCAATTGCTTGCAGCTATGATAAGTTAAATTGTGTCCCCCAAAATGATAGGTCATAATCCTATACACTAGTAACTCAGAATGTGAACTTACTTGGAAATAGGGTCCTTGTAGACAGAATCAATTACATCTTTAGGTCCTACTGGAGTCATATAGACCTTTAATCCATTATGAACAGTGTCCTTAGAAGAAGATATTTGTTGCAATATCGGGGTCCTCGGGGATTGGGGGTGAGGTGATGGCATCAGTCAGATGACATGCAGACGCCGGAGACCAGTTTCTGTGATATAGATCTAAAGTTTATTAAGAAGTACAGCGGGCTTTATAGGGAATAGGCACCAATCACTGGGCTCCACGAGTGCTAACGTAGCCAATCACTTTAAAGGTTAGGCCAGCCTCACTGAGACCGCACTTTGAGGAGCTGGGTAGGCTTTGTACAGCGAGAACAAAGAAATGGGGAATTCACTGGGTGGGGCAACATGGGGCGAGGGTCAGATATTAAGAAAACACAGTGGGAGCAGGGTGTGAGCTTGGAGATGGAGATCAGAGTAATGCAGCTACAAGTCCAGGAATGCCACAGAGGGGTGGCACCATCAGAGCTAGGAAGAGATAAGGAAGGATGCTACAGTCTCAGGGGGAGCCTGGCCCTCCTGACGCCTTGATTGTGGACTTCTAGTCTCTAAGACTGTGAAAGAATGCCTTTCTTTTGTCTTGAGCTACCCAGTTTGCATGGCTCACTTTCTTATGGCATCCCTAGGAATTTAATACACCAGATATGCCCGTAAAGAAAGCCAAGTAAAATTACCTTTAGCCATCACTAGCTATCATCCAATTAGAATGGCATCAGCAAAATGTTTAAGCCTGAGAATCTTTGAGCATAATTAAGTGATTATCAATTTTTAAAAACTCAAGATGGCCAATGAATGAAGGGAAGAGGTTATAGCTTCATTTCATACTTCAAATGAATCCCTGTCATCAACCAGCTATATTTAACACAATGGATTCTACTCTTTCGTCCTGCCTGACATTCTGACAAGCATATTTGCTAATACCTGCTCTCTAAAAGCAAAAACAGAAACATAAAACTATACCTGCCTGGTGTGCAGCCCTTGACCAAAAATCCTCACACCAAGGCCAATGTCAAATTCTTCCTGTCACTCAGTATGACAAGATGCACAGTTGTAGACCATTACATTCGACTTCTACCACATGGAAGGGCTCAAGAGTATGGATGTAAATATAACACAGTAATTAAAGCATCAACAGGGGGTCTGACAAAACAAACTGACAATAGATTAACAAGAGGAAAGCATACAAATGTATTAATATCTACATGTGCTTAGGAGCCATGCAAAACTGGAAATTCAAAGAAAGAATAGGTGGTTGAGACTTTTAATACCATCCTTATAAGATACTGAAGCGGAGGATTGTAGGTCATTCTTGGGAGTTAGTAAATTACTTTTAGGGGGGAGAATAAGCATAGAGGACAGAGAGTAGCCTGGAACAAAGTTCCTCTGGGCTCCGGTGTGGTGACTTTCAATCTCTTCCTCAGTGAAATGAATTTAATCTTAAGGAACTCTCAGTAAGAAGACTTGAAGGCAGCTGTGTTCTTCAGGGCTGGCCTTTCAGTGGACAAGGGAATTACAAAAGCTCTACCCACATTTCCTGCTCCCTGAGCACTCTCAGTTCACAGCCTCAAGCAGTGTTTTTGTGAATATCATGTACTGAGCCCAGATGCTCTGACAAAGCCTTTGCTTTTCCAAATTTTCATCAAGCTCATAAAACTTCTAATTTATCTAGACACTTCTTTGAAAGAAAAAAAATCCACGGTTAACAAAGAACCCAGTTAAGTCAGTGTAGAAAAAAGCCCTCACTCTAGTCATTGGATCATCCTCCATATCTGATCAGCTTCCTCATCCTCTATCTCACCCAGGAGATGTCTGTTTTCAGCAAGAACCTAATAGGTCAGTTTAGCTAGAGCTCTTCCCCACCCCACCCCCAGCACATACCCCTTGTGTTTCCTCTTAATAATTTTCCATCCACTGACCCCACCTTGTTCCTTGGTCACAAATTCCTACTGGCTCATGCTGTCTTCTGAGTTGAACTCAGACCCTCTCCTCTATTGCAAAATGTCATTAGGGCCTGCATCTGTTTGATGATCTTGAGTAATATCTTCCTCACCATGCTTTAACAAGCATCACTGAAGTTTATTTTTTTTTTCTGTAAGGATTCCTAACCTTTGTTTGACATGTGAGATATTAATAGCATGTGGAACCAGGGCAAGGCTTCAGGTACCCATGACTCAGTGATACTAACTTTCATTCTCTGAAATGAGCTAGAATTGTCATTGCTTTGCTTTTGCTAAAATATGGGAACATCACAAAAATAAAACAACCTTCCATGAGTAAGCTAACCTAAAACAAATTCAATTTTAGTTATAAAAAAAGAGCTATGTCATTTTTAAAATGTCAGGTCATACAAAATTACTGAATTTTTGCACTTCACTTTCAGCATGTAAATGCTCTAGGAAACATCAGGATTGCCATTCCAGGCATGCACACAGGCACATATACAGAGCAAAAGAGAGGAAAGAGGGAGGGGGACAGAGGGAACAAGGAGCAAAAGAGGACGGGAAGGAGGGAGGGAGGGGGCAGTGGTTACTTAAAAAGGCAGGTGTTAAATAAGTCATACGTTTGAGAATTATTTAAGGCAAGTAGGGTCATTTTTCTTTACTTGCTTCAAGAGACCAGTGTTTAAAGTTAGCTTTGTAACTCTGAGAGAAAATATCCTTTTTCTTATCTACCCTACAGCTCTGTTGTCTCATTTATAAAACATACAAGTGTCCCTGTAAGTCATTCCACTCATAAGCATTAGATTCCACTCTGCGTGTTTTCTCTTTGGTATCTGTGAACAATAAATTTTAGAAATTAAAACCTGAAAAAGCAAATGGCAGGAGAAGATGTTGGGAAGAGGCCAGCTTTGAGAGTCAGGATACTGTGGTTCTTGTGCTGTGCACATTAAGCAAGTCCATCCACTGCTCCAGGTTTCTGTTCCTTTGTCAGCAAAAAACAGGTTTCATAAAAAATAATTTAAAAGGGGGCTTGGGGATTTAGCTCAGTGGTAGAGCACTTTCTGCTCTTGCAGAGCACCTGGGTTTGGTTCCCAGCACCCATGTAGGAGCTAACAACCATCTATAACTTGAATTCTAGGGGATCTGATGCCTTCTTATAGCCTCTATGGGCACCAAGCACACATGTGATACACATATAAACATGTAGGCAAAACACTCATACATATATAATAAAAATTTTTGAAACTAGGGCTGGCAAGTTGTTCTCTGACCTCCACATGCATATGCATGAATGTGTGTGTGTGTGTGTGTGTGTGTGTGTGTGTGTGTGTGCGTGCGTGCACACACACACACACACAAATAGAGGTAAAAAAAATTTTTTTCAGAGACAGAGTCTCACTATGTAGTCCTGGCTGGCCTGGAACTCTCTATGTAGACCAGCCTGGCCTCAGACTCACAGAGATCTACCTGCCTGTGCCTCCCAAGAGCTGGGGTTAAAGTTGTGTGCCACCATGCCCAGTATAAATTTTTTAAGACAAACTTGACCTGCTTCTCAATGTAGTGAGGTAGTGATACATTAATGAAGTGAGTCAAATACTCCCTCAATATTCAGACTAATTCTCCATGGAGCTACAACACATTTGTCTCATGAAAATAAAAGTACATTCTCAGAAGAATTTCTTGCTTAGGCAAATGTGGGTTAAAAAAAGCTTCTTGGGTCTACAGTGTCCTGCAGCTTGAATGGGTGAAGAGCTGAGGATAGTTTGGCTATGAAAGAAAATAGGTGAGGAAGCACTGTCTTGGAAGAAGAACCTGGCTGGACGAGAGGAAGGATAAGACCAAAGGAATGTGGACAGGCATTCTACTAGATGTTTCCTCTCGTATTAGCAAGGACTGGCTAAGAGATCCTGAAGAAACCAACATCCCTCAAATCTCAGATGCTAATGCAATGTAGTGCATTTTATGGGTGAAGGTGGCTCTTCAGGGAAATTGCCATAGGGATGCTGAGTTACCCAAGATGCTTCAGCCTTGGGGCTTTCTTTTTCAGCATGAGGGCTTCTCCTTGATTGCCTCAGGTAAGGAAAGAAAGACCCTGAACAGTCACACTGTTGCAGGCTGAAAATGATGTTACCATAACAAGTCACATGGTTCTGTCCCACCTATGGAGACCGCCCCAATTAGCTTTAACTGTCAGCTTGATACAGCCTAGAGTCACCAGACAAAGGAGTCTCAGTTGCGGGATTTCCCAGATTAGACTGGGCTGTGAGCATGTCTGTCCGGGATTGTCTTGTTTGTTAATTGATGTGGGAGGGCCTAATTCACTGTAGGCAGCACCTTTCCCTGTCCAGGGAATCCTGGGCTATATTAGAAAACTAGCTAAGCATGAGTCTGAGCAAGCCAGCCAACAGTGTTCCTCCATGATTTCTGCTTCAAGTTTCTGCTTGAGTTCCTGCTCTGACTTCCCTCAGTGAGGGACCTGTAAACTGAAATAAACTCTTTCCTCCTCTAAGTTGCTTTTGGTCAGAATGCTTGTTTTTTATTTGTTTTTGTTTTGTTTTGAGACAGAGTCTCACTATATAGCCCTGGCTGGTCTGGAACTCACTATGTAGATAGACCAGGCTGGCCTAGAACTCAGAGATCTACCTGCCTCTACTTCCCAGGTGCTGGGATTAAAGGCATGAGTCACTACATTTGGTGGTCAGAATGCTTTATCACAACAACAGAGAAGAAACTAGAACAGGGACTGAGAAGACAGTCTTCCCTCTGACTAGAATTGGGGATAACCAGATCTTGGCGACAATGTGTAATAAAGCATCCTCTCTAAGTTATAATACTTGTCAGGGGAGAACTCTGTACCTGGGCTCAGAATTTCTTTTTAGAACGGGCTGAGGGGCAATCTTTTGGTTTGGAAGAGGACCTATGGGACCTTGAAGCTGTATTTGCATACCAGGAAACACATATTCACATAGATTGAATGATTATTTCAGGCAGCTTTGGGAGATGCTAAAGGAGGCTGTGTAAGAAGGAGGAATCCTCCAAACCCCTTGGCCCTTCCAGTGTCAGAGCTTCTTCATAAGTACTCTACATGTGACAGAGTACATGTACCTGTGGCAACAGCCAGAATCCCAAATGAGCAGCCCACCAATGGGATATGATCACAGGGAGATGTAGCGATGCAGTGACAGCACCCATAAACCACTGCCTCCCCACAACTGGGCTGATATCCTGTTCCCACCTGTTTCCTACACATCAGCAATTTCCACACTGTGCATCACAGTGATATATCTTCTCAGAATAGGCAACTGGAAAAGCAGAATCAATAGATTATTGCTGCATCCCCCGGACTTCATCTCCAATTAGGAGCAAGACTATGAACTTGTGTTCAATGGAACAGGAGAGTGATGAGTAAGCACAATTGCAATTTTCTCAGTGAGGAAATGGCACTAAACACTCAGGTCAATCAATGAAGTGGAAGGGCGGACAGGAAGACAACTAGTCAAATAATTCGCATTCCATCCACACTGAGAGGTTCTTATCACTCTGGGAACCAGAAATCAAATCTCATAAGGGCCCACAACAGAGAAAGTTTTCTTATTTGATATAAGAAATAGTATGAAATAGTCACATCGGCCCCTCAGGTGGTACTGGCAAATATCCAGTCTGTCACATATGGTAACCAGCAGCCTGGTGTTGTGCTTTGTGTCCTTCTCAAGACTGTGTCCTTCTCAAGACCTCGTACCTACTGGTGATAATTTTACAGACCTTAATAATGACAATTGGCAACAAATGAATTCATCCTTAATATTCCCTATACTAATCCCCAACAGGCAGATCTTCTTACCCCCTTTGCTAAGGCACTCAGGGCGTCCCTCTCTGTTTCAGACATCTGTTTGGTAACCCCTGTTTAAGTGACCCTGCCTTAGTTTAATTCCCATAGTTCATCCTCTGTTCTGAAAATTATTCTGGCCAGTGGATTAACAATAACAAGGTAGTTTTTTTAATCAGTTAATTATTTCTATCCTTTGTAAATTACCCACATGGTATTCTTTACTAGTGTCAGAAATCAGACTGGTTTCTTTCTCTAAGAGGAGGTTATTTTCACCTCTTTAAAGAGAAGCAGGAACTTAAAGAACTTGGGCACACAAAACCCCAAGTCTACAGTTGTCATTTCCATACTGAAGTCCATAGCATTCTTTGGGTGATTTTTGTTGGTTTCTGAAGCATTTAACTCAGGCTTTCATGAAAACAGGTCCCCTTTGTGTTCATATTTTCCCCCATCTAAGAGATTTTTCTAAGGTGGATGTTAAAATGGAACATTCCCATCATCCCAATATCAGTTTTGGCTGAGACCCCACAACTAAAAACAAACAGCATTAAGCACCCACACACCCCACACATCTTAAAGAGAGAAACTAGATTAACCTTCAAGGACTTGCTAAGTGAAATGGCTACAAATTCCCACCAAGACTTTACTTAGTACCAACTCCCAGGTTATACAAGATAAAGGGAAAAAGACTGAAGAGATTTAGTAGGAGGAGTTTCTTTGAAGCTGGGATCAGGATGCTCTTTGATTGACCTACCAGGTGAGCAAGATGTGGCTATCAGGAGCTGAGGGGTCACCAGAACTGGAAGCTCAACAGTGATTAGAAAAACGGTTCCTTCAAGTGCAGCCTAGCAAGAACAACTGTACCTATGTCCATAGCCCTTCTGCCAAGATCTTCCTGTGGGCAGAATGTGTCTCACCATGTTTTCATCCTGCTGAAAAAAATGGCTTGAAACCAGGTCTCTCAAATGAGAGCACAGGCCCAGAGCAAGCCACATCTAAACAAAGCCTTCACAGGTAGTAAAGAGAATGCTGCAACCCTGGAATCCTGTAATTTCAGGCTCTGGTTTCAAGTTCAATGTCTTTAAAGACTAGACCCCAGGCCAGTGGGATGGCTCAGAAGGTAAGGGGGCTCTGACAACCTGAGTTCAAGTCCTAGGATCCACATAGTGGAAAGAGAGATCCAAATCCTGTAAGTGTCCCTCCGACCTCCCATGTGCTCCATGGCATGCACACATACATGTGCACAAACGCACTAGATAGATAGGTGAGAGATAGACAGATAGATAGATGATAGATGGATAGATAGATATAATAAAAAAA
>NW_008335006.1:511398-524332 GCF_000622305.1 Nannospalax galili | reverse complement strand
TTAAAAAAATTTAAAAATTTTAAAAAAGCAGTCTTAGAATCAACTGGGCACTGTGATAGAAATGCAGACTCCTGTGACCTTGTCCAGATGACTCAGTCAGAATTTCCAGGGAATCTGAATTTTCAACAAGCAATAAAGGTAATTCTAAGAATCAGTTAAATCTAGAAATTACTTACATACACGTATCGTCTATTCTAATACATGCAGCATTGAACAACCAATAAATTGATAAGAAACAATAGGTTCCTTGTTAAATTCAGTAGCAGTGGGTTCTTAGCAACTGAATGGTTATATAATACTACATGTATTAAGACCGGATTTAGCCATTACTTGTATTTTGATTTACTTATATACATTGTTTCTCGAAATAGTCTGCATTGGGCTGCAAACCCAGAAGATCAGCATGGGGCACCTGTGACCAGCATTTGAAATGCTAGCAACAGGGACAGTGATTATTTGGTAATACTTGCTCTTTGTCCATTTATACTCAGCAAGAAGAGAAAGCGATGACTAACCTTTCATCACCACCTCTGCAGAGCAGCTGAATCCACAGCTGAGTCATGAGCCTGGTCACTCATTACAAACAACTCTGCATGAAGTAAAGAAAACATCCCTGAATCTCTTTCTGCCAAGGTTTTCATATGCCAGTCATCGTCTCCAGTGTTCAAACCCTTGAAACGGTGGACAGCTTGCAGCACATCCATCCATCCTGCACAGACATCTGCATACATGGACTTTAGACCTAAAAAGTTCAAGGTCAGAGAGTGGGGCTAAATTGCTCAGTTGACTCAGTCAGGAAAGTGTTTGCCTTGCAAGTGTGAGTTCAATCCTAGGACTTTTGTGCCCAGCACTGGAGAGGTAGAGATATATAGGCAGATCCCTGGGGCTCACTGGCCAGTCAGCTTAGCCAAATTTGCAAGCCCAGGCCAATGAAAGATCCTGACTCAAAGAAGGTGGATGCCATCCCTGAGGAGCAACACCTGTGGTTGTCCTCTGACCTCCACACACAGGAACAAATGTACAAACATTTTTTATATGTTCAGGGCTACCGAGGAAGCTCAGGGATTGAGGAGGGCTAAATATAGTGCAGACTATAAATATATTAGATAGAAGGGAAATAAATAGTAAAAGGGACTAAGCATACACTAATGGTGGATGGGCTAGTCACATTGAAGCTCCGAGGGCAGGCAGGTTGAGCCCAGCTGAACTAGACAGCCAGTTTCTTCAGATGAACTCCTTAGCCTGCCTGAGCATGGTGAGGGGTCCACAACTTCCTTTCTCTATGCCAAATGGTCCTCACTCCTAGAAGACTAGGCTCTCTGTGAGATGAGGTAATATCTGGAGGAGCCCAGCCTGCCAACGGACAGGTCAATAAGAATCAACTCAATGACTGGCTATGAAGGGTATGAGAGAACTTCTGGTGGGGAGGCACTGGACCTGTATCATGATGTGGTTACACAAGCACATTCACTTGTCAAAATTCATTAAACTATACACTCAACTACATTAAACTTCACCCACCCAGGGCTCAGGGACCATCAGGGAAGAGGGGGTGGAAAGATGGTAAGAGCCAGGGAAGAGGTGCATGACCACATTGAAACAGAGTCCTACAAGCTCCTGGGAACCTGCTCATATGATTCTATGGCAGTGGTGTCAGCATACACAAGTCCCATGCAAACTCAGGCAGACAAAAACCCGGCATAGAACTGAGGAAATAAACAGTAGACCCCAATCTTAGCTGAAGAAATATTGACAACTGATTACTGCTAAATGAGGAAGAGCTGATCTTCCTAAAACAAGAGACTTTGGATAAGCTGAGTAGACCTCAGCAGATAGACTTGCACTGGGGAACATCTGGGGACACTGACTTGACCCAGTGGGCCTTAACATGGATAATAGAGTACATGGGTTCCAGTAGGGGTGCTGTGGGAGGGTGCTGGTGGTGACGGGGGTATAAAGATGATTAAAATTGTTTGAAATATTCTGTATGCAATACACAAAAATTCAATAAAAACAAATTTCAAAAAATCATAAAAACAGTAAAAAACTATACACTCAAAAAAAGTAATTTTTAAAAAATTTTTATTATTTTTATTTTATTATGTGTGCATGCACGTATTGCCTACATGTAGATAAGTGCACCTGTGTTGTGCAATGCCCATGGAGGACAGAAGAGGCTGTTGGACCCCCTGGAACTGGAGTTATGGACAGTTGTTAGCTGCCATGTGGGTGCTGGGATTTGAACCTGGGTCTTCTGCAAGAACAGTGTTCTTAATCGCTGAGCCATCTCTCCAACCCCTGCCCAAAGAGTAATTTTTAGCTCAGAATAGTATGGAGAAATAGAAACTTTATTTTAAGAAAGGGTTTGACAATTAAGTTATGCTGTCTGACCAGCAAGCACCCTGGAAATATGCCTCTTTGGTACTGGGATTACAAGCAAGTGCCACCATGTGCAGCTTTTTACATGGGTGTTAAGAACTGTACTCAGATCTTTATGCTTGGTGTTGAATTCATAATCATCCTGCCTCAGCCTCCAAAGTGCTAGGATTTCAGGCATGAGTCAATATGCCTAGCTAGGAATTTTTTCATGCAATTATTGATATAAATATAAATTGGTAGAATTTTATAGGAATATCTTCAAAATTCCAAATCTAGGAATTTATGCCAAATCCACACTTATAACAAATACCAATAAATATATTGCAATGATCTTTAATTGTGACTGTAAGCAAAAAGGAAATAGGAAACAAATGTCTTTTGTATTATAGCAATAACATAAAACACTAGGCAGTTATAAGAATGAGGTGGCTTTTCAAGTAATGGCAAAGAAAAAAAAATCTTTATTCTCAGGCTAGAGAGATAGCTCAGTTGGTAAAATGCCTGCTGTGCAAGCATGAGGACCAAAGTTCAGATCTCTAGCACCCATAAAAACCCTAACATTATGGGGGTGGAAACAGGAAGATCCTGGAGTTTGTTGGCTGACCAACCTAGCCAAATCAATGAACTCCAGGTTCACTAAGGGTGCCTGTCTCAAAAAATAAGATGGACAGTAATAGAGGAAGACATCCAAGGCCAATCTCTCACCTCCACATGTACATGTACACACAGGCATGTGCACCTACAACATGTACATACACCACACATAACCACATGCACACACAGTCACATGAAAGATCTTTTATTATGAACATATATTATTAAATATACAAAGCAAGTAGTCATAAATTATGGTAATTTTATGAACAAAGGGATTCTTTTATTATACATGTATAACTATAGATATATGTGCATGTGGAAAAATCTGGAATAATATATCACCCATTAATAATGGTTATTTCTAGGAGTGTATTTCACTTGGATTTGTGTATACATATGGATGGGTGTAGGAGGCGCATGTTCATGTATGGGCAGGTACATGCCTATGGGTATGCATATTGAGGCCAGAAGTCCACCTCAGGTGTCATTCCTCAGGGGCTGTCAATCTCGTTGTTTGGAGACAGGGTCTCTCATGGGGACCTGGGGCTTGCAAATTAGGCTCTGTTGTCTGGCCAATGAACCCCATGAAAATATGCCTGTTTCTATCTCTTTGGTGCTGGGATTACACAATCAGGTGCCACCATGTCCATCTTTTTAAATGGGTATGGAGAATTTCAAAACTCTAGCTGGGAAGGAGTTGGCATTTAATGCCATTATAAACTCTTTTCATGAAAGGAAACCTTAAAACTCACCCCGTTTGTTGGCTTCCAAATGCTAGTCTATGTTCTAATTTCAGCAGGAACACCAGGGAAACCTTTTAAAGTAAAGATCTCTGGTTCCCATTTCCCAGAGAAATAATCTTCAAGTGATTCTGATACCAAGGTAGCCATAAAAACCATGCACTTCAATCTCCTATCAGATGCACTCGAGGAAACTTGATGCAAATCCCCTCAACAACAGATCTCTGATACACCTTGAAAATCTTCTAGAGAGATCTAATTTTGGTTTGGTTTTGTTTGGGGAGGGGTGCTGGGAATAAATCCAGGGCCTCCCATGCTATGCAAGCACTCTACTACTGAGCTATGCTTCCTGCCCAATGCCATGTTTTATTAACCTGATGCAGGTAGGGCTCCTTTGTCTAGGTGAGGTTGGTTCCGATCCTAGTATGTCAGTGCATGGCAAAGTTCTGTGCCAGTCTTGGGGTCTTCACATGCTTTCCCAGAAGTTTCTCCCATAGATGCTTCCAAGGCTCAGCTCCTCACTTGTCTCAAAAAGACAAAAAAAAAAAAAAATCCCAAAAAAAAAAAAAAAAAAAAAAAATCCCAAAACAACAACAACAAAAAAGCTATATTGATTAATCAATACACAAAGCATTGTTTTCTGTCCTCACAAATCCTTTCCTTCTGCCCCAGATCTGCCTCTAGGACCCACCTCTAGCGTCCCACTTCTTTCCTTCCTGCCTTTCTCCCTTTTTCTTCACTCTTCTCTCTCACTAACACAGAAATTTTCTTGTCTTGCCTTTTGAGAAATATTCCTCACCACCTCTAATCCTACAAGGTAACAGTGCTCCTACCCCACCTGTGTCTCCAGCACAGACCAGACTTATCAAGGTATTTTCTCCTTTCAAAAACATTTCCTCTATGAAAGAAATTCTGGATCAGATATGTGGATTCTTTAATATTTTGTTTATTATATTTATTTTACTTTATGTGTATGAGTGTATTTCCTGCATGAACGTAAATGCGCCCATGTCATGCAGTGCCCATGGAGGTCAGAAGAGGACATCGGATCCCTTGGAACTGGAATTATAGATGGTTGTTAGCTACCATGTAGGTACTGGGAAGCAAATCTGGATCCTCTGTGAGAGCAGCCAGTGCTATTAACCACTGAGCCATCTTCCAGCCACAAGATATGTTTTCAAAATTGTCTTTGTTTATATTTATCTGAAGTCCCTTCTTCATAATTTCTTCTTGGTGTCCATAGTCTGGTCCTTGGAAACAGAAGAGCAGCTGTCTGCGATCTTTTCCACATGATCATCCTTGCTGAAGACCTTCTGGTTAACTTCCATGGTTTCTAGCTCGTTTCTATATGATATGGGACCTCGTGCAACATGGGCTCCAGAGCTTGTTTTCGCTCCTCTGATGCTCCTTCCCTGGAATCCCTCCAGCTTTCAGTGCTCTTCCGAGAATACAGGGCATGCACCTGAACACACTTTGGGAACAGTGGGGTTATTCTTTTCAAAGATGTGGCTCTCATATTCTCATGAGCATTGTCAAAGCTTAAACAATGGGTCAGATAAATATGTTTAGATAGTTCTTTTCCCTCTAATGGCTGTATTCCAAATTCTAAATCAGTTCTCATATACAGCCCTCTGGGAAATTTTGGCTTTATTTTCCAGCAACAATCTATTCTTCCAGAGATTATGCTTTATTATTCATATTTTTAAATTATGTGTAGATGTGTATGTGTCTGTCTATGTGTGGGTATGTGCACATGAGGACAGGTAATCACAGGAACCAGAGATACCAGATCCCCCAGGAGCTAGAGTTACAGGCAGTTGTGAGCTGCCCAACATAGCTGCTGGGAATTGAACTCAGGTCCTCTGGAAGAACAATACATGCTCTTAACCCCTGAGCCACCTCTCCAACCCCAGATTTTTTTTTGTCTTTTTGAGACAGGGTCTCCCTGTAGCCCCAGCTGACCTGGAACTCGCTATGTAGACCTGGCTGGCCTCTGCCTCCCAAGTGCTGGGATTAAAGGCGTGTGCCACCACGCCCAGCCAGAGATTATATTTTTAAAGGATGCTAAAATTCACCAAGGGTCCTCTGTGTGCTTAGCCTCTACTGAGTACAAATGTGCTAGCTGTTGTTTTCAGTGATTTAATCTGGTAAATATACTCTTCTCCTCTAAAAATAACTTACTCCTCCTTTCTAAATCAGACTTCCTTTTCCATTCCTTCCATGATGGAAGATGTTCAAGATGTCTAGCATTATATTAACTCAGGGTCCACTGTAATCAGGTAGCATGGCTCACTGAAGGGGTCATCTCTGAAGGCTTCTGGGAGCAAAGACTCTGGACTCATGTCTTTCTGGAACATGGCCTTTATAGTGGACATAAATGAGTAGCTCCTGACTCAGCATCTGCCCAGGTGCTCATTCAAGCCTGGCCAGGGCCCAATGACACAAAAGTAGAAGACACTGACAGATTCAGAGAATAGAGGAGAAGAAAGCAGGTGAAGTCAAAGCATTTAATGCTAGGGCCATGGAGGATCCAAGAGCTCCTGTTGCTGAAGGTCACTAGCGGTATGACTTTGAAGATTATACCTGGGCCCTGGCTCTAGTCCCACTCTCTCTGCTCCCTGGCCCACTGTGCTGTGAGGAGCCTCTGCTTCATGCTTCCACAGCTGTGGATGGAGCTGCATTGCCAGTCTTCCCAGCTGTGATGGACTAGAATGCCCTGAAACTGTGAGACAAAAGAAATCTTTCTTCCTTAAACTGTTAGGTCAGGCATTGTGGCCACAGCAACGTGAAAATATTCTTTTCAGTTGGCCAGAGCTGAGTCTAACCCATGTTAAATTATGAAGGGCACTGCCACAGGAATCTATTGCTTACCTCATGTTCCTTGTCACTTTGTCATGTTTGGCCACAACCCGAAATCAAACATTAATGTGCTCATGGTTCACTTGCACCCTGAATGCCACATTTCTACAAGCCTCCAGAGCCACTTAAGCTTCTGGTCACAGACTAGACTTTGAATTTCAAGACTTTAAATGTGTAGACATCATGGTTATCAAATCAGCAGCTGCCCCCACATTTAAAGGAAAAGCTAATATAAAATAACTGAACCTAGATATTTATACTCCGAACTAAGGTTAAAATAGACTGAACAATTACTAATAGTAACAATTAACAGTTAATAATAGCTACCAGGTGCTAGATTGAGCATTTCTAAAGTCTCAAGGAATAATCCTAGCAATCCGTGAGATGGATGATCTTATCTTCATTATAGAAATGGCAGTGGAAGATGGGGCCCAAGCCACACAGCTAGGAGGAGGGAGAGGTATGGAAGGAGCCTCCAGACCCCAGAACCCTGATCTCACCCTCACACAGCAACACCTTTTAGAGTGTGTTCATGCTGTATCCAGAGTACTGCATGCTTGCATATGCTTCATGCCATGTATACAGCCGTCACCTCAGGCAGAAGGATCAGATAGTCTCCAACCTCCCACCGGACTGAAAGCCTGGCTCTTCTAGGCCAAAACTTCTGTTTCTCTTTCCTTTTCTCCTGCCTTATCTTCTGATACTGACATAGAGAAAATGATAAATGTACATAAAGAAGTCTGGGACTTAGAAGAGGACAATGGAGTTCTGGAAGTTATCTGGAAAGCAGTATTTTATAAGGCAAGACTTCCTGGGGCTGTGACCCATTCTCTGAGGTATGATGAACAGCCCTGCTATTATATCAGGATTTCCTTGAATGTGGGACACACGCACACACAGGGAGAGAGAGAGAGAGAGAGAGAGAGAGAGACAGAGAGAGAGAGAGAGAGAGAGAGAGAGAGAGATCATATATTGCTTAACAATATATGGGATATGCCTGTATGCCTGTGATCCCAGCACTCCAGAGGCTGAGGCAGGAGGATTGCTTAAACTATATAGTAAATTCTAGACCAATCTGGGCTACAATGTGAGACCCTGTCTCAAGAACAAACAAGCAAAGCAAAACAAAAGAAACAAAACCTGTTCATTTCACCATTGTATGATCATCATAAGTGTGCTGACACCTACCCAGATGCTGTGTTCTACTACACACCGAGGCTGTGGGCGCAGAAATGCACAACATGTAACTGTACTGAATACTATAGTTATAACACAGAGGTAGGTAGTTGTGTGACTAGACATTAAAAACAGAAAAGCAAAAAACTTCAAGAGCTAATATTAGCTAACTATACTTTTTACTTTATAAAGTTTAGAATATTTAGCTTAAAATACAAATGTATTATATGGCTACACAAAATATTTTATATACTTATTCTATAAGCTTTTTCTTATTCTTAAACTTTATTTTTAATTTTTCAATGTTTTTGTTAAAAATTAAGGCACAAGGGGTGTATTACTCAGGGTTCTCCAAAGAAACAGAACCAGTAGAATGAATATATATAGAGAGAGATTTGTCAGCTTAGCTCACAGGACAGAGTCCGAGTAGTCCAACAATGGCTGCACCACACTGGAGAGGCTGAGAATCTGTGAGAATCCACAAGGCTGGATGTCTCAGTAGTCCTAATCTGGTGCTGAAGGTCTGACGAATTCCAAAAGATCAGCTAGTCTTCAGTCTACAGCAGCAAGACGAACTCATCAGTGAGAGAGAAGGCAAGCAGCAAGAACCCAGGTGTTCTACTGTGCTGTGGCCTTTTATATAGGCTGCCATCAGAAGATAACACCCACATTTAGGGTGTGTCTTCCAGCTTCAGATGATCCAATCAAGAAGATCTCTCTCATTTCAGTTAATCCCAGATCCAGTCAAGTTGACTGACACCCGGGATTAGCCATGACAAGGGGACTGGAGAGATGGCTCAGCAGTTAAGAACACTGGTTGTTCTTGCAGAAGACCTGAGTTTGAATCTCAGCACCCACATGGCAGCTAACAACTGTCTGTAACTCCAGTTCCAGAGGATCTGACAGTCTCTTCTGTCCTCTGCAGGCATTGCACGACACAGGTGCACTTACCTACACACAGGCAATGCACGCATACACAAAAAATAAAAATAATAAATAAAATATTTTTTAAAATTAAGGCATAAACACAGACATTGATGTGGGCCCACATAGGGTCAGGACCATCATGCACTATCTTCTGCTTCTTGCTGGAAGGCTTTCAGGACAGTCACACACAGTTGTCACTTCTTGTGGTGATAACACCTTCTTTTGGATCCTTTTGGCCTGACAGAGGCCACACTGCAGTTAGTTCCTCCCTTTCTCCCTCCCTCCCTTCCTTCCTTCCTCCCCCCTTTCTTTCCTCCCTCTCTTCCTTCTTTCCTACGTTCCTTCATTTCTTTTCTTTCTTCCTTTTCTTCCTTCATTCCTCTCTCCTTTCCTCCTTTCCTTCCTTCCTTATTTTCTTTTTCTTTTCTGTTTATTTTGAGACAGGCTCTTATTATATAGCCCAGGATAGCCTAGAACTTTGAATCTTTCTGTCTCTGCATCCCAAGTAGTAGGATTATAGACAATTGCAAAATACCTATAAGCAAAATAGCAATAATAGATAAAGCCATAAAAGATAAAGTATAGTAACTTTATAAACCATTTACATAGTTATTCATTAACATTTTCAAGTATTATATATGCACAGAATTATGAATGGCATCCTATCAAGTGATTGCTAACACAACTTAATTTCACCAACATCACTACAAACGCCATTAGTAATGAGTGTGGAACAATGTTACGATAAATTTTTCAGCTCCTTCATAATCTTATGTGCTTACCATCCCATTTGTGGTTCAGTGTTGATCAGAACATCATTATGTGCATTATATGGTGGGGGGGGTGAGATTTAGTTTACAAGGGATTGGCTTTGTGGCCATGAACACTAACAGTTTGCAAGACCTATCATTGGAAAGATGGAGACCCAGGACAGCTGATGGTGTCATTTTCCTCTAGAAGCCAACAGGCCTGAGACCCAGGAAGAGCTATGTTTCAGTTCAAGTCCAAAGGCAGTGGGGAAATGATGTCTCCGCTGGAATAGAGACAAATAGGAATGCTTCCTTCTTATTCAGAGGAGGGCCAGCCTTTTGTTCTTTTCTGGGTTAAACAGAATGGATGAGGACCACTCACATTAGGCAGGACAATCTGCTTTACTCAGGCTGTTAACTGTTAAACTCCTCCAAAATCACACTCACAGGCAGCTCAGAACAGGCTGGCAAGATGGCACCTGCCA
This sequence comes from Nannospalax galili, assembly GCF_000622305.1. Lineage (NCBI taxonomy): Eukaryota > Metazoa > Chordata > Mammalia > Rodentia > Spalacidae > Nannospalax > Nannospalax galili. Next base: position 514,420 of record NW_008335006.1, on the reverse strand, counting down.
CCAAGCCTGACAACCTGAGCTTGATCCCTGATGGAAAGAACTGACTCTGGTCGTCTGACCTACACACACACATAGTATGTGTGCATCCGTACATATACACGCAAAACAAAATGCAATTTAAAAAATTTTAAAGGAAACCTCAGAGCAATGACTGACCAAATATCTGAGCACCCTGTGGTCCAGTTGACAGATAAGATCACTATCTCCCCCAGTTTCCCCCTGGACCTCCTCACCTGACATTTCTCCTCCTTGACCATAGGCTGAGATGGCCATTTTCTCTGGGATTGGCTTCACTCAACATAGGCTGAAGACTCACCTTGTGGAAATATAAACCCAGGTAAGTTTGTTGGTCATTAATTTGAATTTCTTTGGTCATAATGATTTTGATTTCTCTTCTTTAGTGTTAAGTAGATTATCTAGAAAAATCTCTAATATCTGCTTCTTCAAAATCTAAGAATTATGGTTCCTGAAAAAAAGTGTTAGACTTTTAGAAATTATTTTGATGAGCTCAATTCTCCACGATCTTAAGATGCATTGAGTTTGTATAAAGGAGCTGAATGCTCCTGTCAGACTCATTCCCCAGGGTCACTAGAAAGACAGATTGAAAGAAAAACATACACAATAAATGAATAAACAACCTCTTTCACACTCCCACAGACAGGCCTTTCCTAGAGGTATTGACAGTAGTGACTGAAACAGAACACTTGAGCCTCATGAGACAAGGAAGTAGTTTATTGTGAACAAAGTTTAATGAGTGATAGTTAAGTAACAAGAATAAAAGATGGGTCCCCATAATTATTCTTTTATGCTTGTGGAATATCAGCAGAGATCTGAGCTGCTTCATATTTCTCAAGAATTTGCTGTGCGATGAGAAAGGAAAGGAAGAGATAGCAGGTACAGTCTAACCAAGTATACTAACATTATGGGCTGATTTATTCACAAAGATGAGTGGGTGATCTTTAGCTCAAGCAGATCCTGTAATTGCCATCTCCTCCCTGTGATCCTTGATCTTCCTAGAATTTTCATGGACAAGACATAAATGTGAGCTTCAGAACAGAGCAGGAAGCTGCCAGGGCCTGGTTTTGTCCGGCCTCACAAGCCTAGGGGTCAGTTAAACTAAAGTCTAGGACTGTGTTTATGGACCAATCCCTGAGTTTTGCCTTAATATATACTATAGCCTGATGCTAGCCCCAAGGCCCCTAGCTATAAAGTCACAGCTTTGGGGGGAATTTTCACCCACTCCTGGCTCATAAGAAAGCTGACAAGGAGCCATATATGTCCATTTGTACTGGGTTTTCTGGGTTGGTCCTATCTTTAGGCCTCAGGGGTTTGGTTTCTATTGTTTCTGCCTTAGGTTATCAAAAGAGGTTATACTGAATTTAGCCCAGACAGAAATAGAAGTTGTTTATTCTAGTGAGTGGGCAGAACTCCATTTACCTTATTTGAGTAAGTACAAACAGGATTGGCATAATATCCAAAAACTTCCAAACAAAAAATAGCCAAGAAGACTGATTGTTGGACTGGGTCCAAACTATTAGCTTGCTTCAGAACAGATCTATTTAAATCATGATAAAATGAAAAATCCAAGGAAGAGAAGTATTTAACAGCAAAGCACATGTATTAAGCAGTTCCCCAAAACACTGTGAAAGAGCTTATGTGAGTGATCTCAGATACTGTCACATCAGATTCATGATCATCACCACTTTGCAGACAAGGAAACAGAGGCACAGTGTGCTTCAGTTGTATGCTGAGAGTCATAAGGGGCTCCGTGGGGGAACAGGATGGGAGCCCAGGCATCCTGGCTCCAAATCCCACCCTTTACCATCACTGTTTATTATCGTTATGATTGTCTCCCTGTCGTTATAAGAACCATTCATTTACAAAGCTTTATGAAGAAAACAAAGCTCAATCAAACACAAGTCTACCTTCCACAGAGCCAACCTCCAAAGAGAGAGTTAAGTCTTATGCAGAGATATTAATATCAAGCATTTAAGTAGCATTTATTATATTCTAGACACTAGTTGAAGCACTTGATTCATTTAATGGTCAAAGCAAGCTTTGTGGTGGATACTATTGTTAAAAAATAAATTGTGGGACAACTAGATCTTAGCATTTCTTTAAGTAAATAGCAATTCTTCAATCAGGAAATTCCAAGAAGGAGGTGGTTTAATAACTCCACCAAGGAAACTGGGGGAGGCTTTTGCAAGACAAACAGAAGAAAATGCTTGATGGGTCACAGTTACACTGCCTGGGATACTCTAGTTCTATCTCACTAGAAAATCTGTAGTTATAAATTTGTTGGCTACTTCTGATTGACTAAACTTACATTTTTCTTTCTTTCTTCCCCCATTTTCTTTTGCAGATGTGTGTGTGTGTGTGTGTGCATGTGTATGTGTGTGCGCATGTTTGTGTGTGGACATACATGTGTGTGCAGATGTGCATGCAGGCATGTGTGTGTGCCTGTGGAGGTCAGAGGTTGATATTGGTGTCTACCTCCATAGCTCTCCACCTTATATATTGAGGGAGGGTCTCTCACTTGAACTCAGAGCTTGCCAGTTCAGCTAGTCTACCTAGCAACTTGCTTCAGGAATCCCGTTTCCACCTCCAAGTGTTGGGATTACAGACAGGCCACCATGCCTGCCTAGTATTTATATGTGTGGAGATCCGAACTTTGATCCTCAGGATTCTGCAGCAAGCACCTTACTTGCTGAACCATCTCCTCAGCCACAACTTCTGTTTTTCTTTAGTGGGGCCATTTGCAAGAAGAAGCCCAAGCTAGGTTTCCCTTATGTCTGCAAATCAAAATTAAGGTATGTATGGACCCAATTGGTTTTGTTAATTTGGTGATTCTTCAGGCCTGATATCCATTTCGTCTCCTTATCATCCCCATTTTACAAGTGTTGAAATTGTTAAGTGCTAGAAAAGGGTAAAGTTGGAATAAAAATGTTGAGCAGAGCTCCTAGCCTGCACTACTATCCTCAGGCCTCTTGGGGTAAGTCTATAGCGCAGCACTCTGCGCCAG
>NW_008335006.1:503579-504779 GCF_000622305.1 Nannospalax galili | reverse complement strand
AGAAACAAGGAACAAGGGCAAAGTCAGGGTGCTCTGATGGAGACGTGGTCACTCAGCAATCTTCTGGGTGTGCTTGCTCAATGGCAATTTCATCCGGTATTTTTCCACCCTTTTTATAGTGCTTTACTTTTTTTTCTTTTTTTAAAAAAAAAAATGTTGAGCAGAGCAGAAACAAGGGCAAAGTCAGGGTGCTCTGATGGAGACGTGGTCACTCAGCAATCTTCTGGGTGTGCTTGCTCAATGGCAATTTCATCCGGTATTTTTCCACCCTTTTTATAGTGCTTTACTTTTTTATCTTTTTTCTTTTCTTTCTTTTTTTTTTTTTTTTTTTTTTTTTGTCTTTTTGAGACAGGGTGTCCCTGTAGTCCAGTTGACCTGAACTCACTATGTAGACCAGGCTGGTGCTTCAACAATAGGATCTTATCAATGAATTCTGGTGGGCAGTCAAACAGAACAGCAAGAGCCTGTATTGTTTCAGGGCCTTCAAGGCCTCCTTGACCTCCTCATAAGCAGTGCCAACACCTGACACTGGGGTTTTTATTTAATAACATAAGGAAAACAAAATAACATATCTATGAGAATTAAGCACATTTCCAGCACTCTAATACAACTGCAATTATTTGCTGAATTTATTTCATTTTTCTTCTTCCACACAGTTTTTTTTTACACATTAGTGATTACTTTATTCATGTTTTTCAGGTATGATAATGTCTTTGGTTTAATACCTGTGCTTTGTCACCTGTAGCATGCCAGTTCCTAAGAGCCAACTGTGAGTACATCTTCCCCTCTGCAGGTCATATCAGAGTGATAAGTGACAGATACTTTCACATTAGTAGCTAGAGATTAGCTGGAGAGGAAGTATTTGAACCAGGAAAATCAGCCAGCATTGCACATCAGAGCTCTTTCTTCAGAGAGCAGGTTGATAAACATTTATCAGCACCTTGAAATTTATAAGCACCATTTTAAAAGGAAGATAACCTGATAATAAACAGTTATACAGTGCTGGTCGCACTCCAAGATCTAGGTGCTAGCTGGGCATGGTGGCACATGCCTCTACTCCCAGCACTCGGGTGGCAGAGGCAGGCAGATCTCTGTGAGTTCAAGGCCAGCCTGGTCTACATACTGAGTTCCAGGACAGCTGGAAAAGACCAAATATATATATACACACACACACACTAGGTGCTATACTACCATCAGTAT
>NW_008335006.1:486238-503564 GCF_000622305.1 Nannospalax galili | reverse complement strand
TTTATTTATTTATTTATGTATTTTCTCCCTGTAGCCCCAGATGGGCTGGAACACCCTTTGCAGACCGGGCTGGCCTTGAACTCACTGAGCTCTCATAGCCTATGCCTCCCGAGTACTGGGATTGAAAGCATGTGCCACCACACCCAGTGAGTTTTTGTGACTTTCATAAGCATTTTATAGATGAGGACACCAAGGCAGAAAGATGTGAAGTGACCCAGCTGATGCACAATGCACTGGCAAGCAGAGGACTAGGATTCGAATTTGGAGGATCTTCCACAACATTTCAGTGCTCAGTGTCAAGATGACGCTTTAACTCAGCGGCAGCTAACAACTGGGCAGCTGCCCTCAGAGTCCACCATCTCTGTGTGAGCCATTCATTCAGTGGGGATCCTGCACCAGGCGTGTCCCACAGACTGAGAACCTGCCTCCAGGATGATGGCAGTTTGTCCTTGCAGAACCCTGCTCTTCTACTAAGCAAATGTGCAGCTTGTTAGCCTCTGCTTAGCAGCTGCAGCTTTCTTTAGAGTACTTTCAGAGCTGCAGTAGGCTTGGAGAAATGGGGACACACTCAGAGTTGCAAGAAACACTGTGACCTCAGTATGAGCCCTTCTATTTTATCAGGGGCAAGGACTGTGGGTGACTTCCTCCTGCTGCTCCTGGAGCTTGCGGTGTTTGAAGTTCCTGCCTGGGTTTCAGGAGTACTGGACAGGATTCTATTTCTGGTGGAGCTTCTGAGTTGCTGACTATTGATGGAAGCCATTTGACCTCAGCAATAATTCTTTTGCAGAGAGGAACATCGTGAGACCTGACTTTTCAGGGCTCTCGAAAACCCTAGGCCACAAGATGCTGCATCTGCCCTTTAGCTGCAGGCCCTGACTGACTGGCCAGGCTTCCTGGCTGGTGGGAGCAGGGCCAGCCTTGAATGCTGTGTCTGTGCTCTCAAACACCAATGATAAGTGACAGATGCAGCAGCTGGGTGGCTACTAAGGTGCTCTAAAGCTTGTCAGCCCGGTTTTGGGGCAACAGCTCCCTTTAAACCAGGTATAAATGCTTCACCAAGAAGCAGAAGAGAAAAAGACTCTTAGTGGGAGTGGTGGTTAGGTAACTGTGAAACTGAAATCACCATTCGACAAAAGTTTCCTACATACAAATTTTTGTAACGCCTTGAGAACTGTATATTTATTGCATCCATGTGTTATAAACATCTAGATTCTGTCAGGTTTAGGATTGCCTCTGATCTTCCAAACTACACCATTTGTTTCTCTAAACTATTAAAGTGCCAAACAGAGATGTTAGAGCCCAGTCAGCAGCAAATCTCTGGCCCTGTGCTTCAGTTGTGAACTTGACACACCTGGGTAGAGGGACCCTCAACTGAGGAATTTCCTCCATTGGACTGGCCTATGGCCATGTCTGTGGGGCATTTTCTTGATTGTTGAGTGATGTGGGAGGGCCTGGCCCAGCCCACACCTGGGCAGATGGTCCCGTATTATATAAGAAAGCAGGCTGAGGGGGCCCAAGAGATTGCTCAGTGGTTAAGCTAATCCCAGCACCCACATGGCAGTTAGCCGTTAGTAACTCTAGTTCCAGGGAATCTGACACCCTCTTCTGACCTCTGTGGGCACTGCACAACACAGGTACACTTATATGCCTGCAGGTGATACACTCATACACATAAAATAAAAGCAATAAATAAATTTTAAAAGAAAGAAAGAAAGCAGGCTGAGCATGGGCCAGGGGAGCAAGCCAATAAGCAGCATTCTTCTACCGTCTGGGCTCCAGGTTCCTGCCCTGTGTTCCTGCTTTGGCTTCCCTCAGTGATGAACTGTGACCCAGGAGATGTCAGACAAATCCTTTCCTCCCTCAAGTTGGTATTGATCAGTGTTTTGTCACAACAATAGAGAAGCTAGCTAAGACAGGCCCTTTTCTGAAGGTGATTCAGAGTAAGGAGCTCAGTATATGTAAATGCAAAAAACGAACAGAAAGAAAGGATCTCTGAAAGGGTTGAAAAGAACACTTCACAGAGGTTCTCCTTATCCACCAGTCCCATTTCTGAACTTTCAGTTGCCTGTGGTCAACTATGATCCAAAAGTAAATGGAAAATTCCAGAAATAAACAATTCACAAATTTGATGTAACATCAGAAGGTCAGCAATACTTTAACACTACAGCACAATACTTACACACCTCATCACACAGATACTGCATGGTCTCACATCATTGTGGTGGGTGAGTAGAGTTCAAAGTATTGAGAGGGGAAGAGAGAGAGAATATTCACCTACTTTCTATTGTTGCAATTGTTTTATTCATTGTTAATTTCTTACTGTGCTTGCTTATCAAATTAAGCTTTATCATATGTCTAGAAAACATATGTCTAGAAAAACTATAATGCATATTGGGTGACTATCTGTGGTTTCCAACATCCCTGGTGGTCTTGGAATGTATCACCCATGGAGAGGGAGGGATACAACATATTGAGGCTCCCCTCCCCTGTCTAGGTTCAGGATTACAATGGGATGAAAGAGCCGGCTGCTTCCACAGTCCCAATTCCTCCCCAGTTGGCAGTGCACTTGAGGACTGAGTGCTTGTGTCATTAGGCAGAGAGATACTGAAAAGAAGCACGGAAGATTTGGAGCCTGAAAGACAGCAGCCCTGGGCTCCCCTGTGGCCACTAAATAGCAGGAAGGAGATAGGGAAGGAAAACAAGCTTGCAAATGAGGCCTCTATTGCCAAATCTCACTCTTAGTTGTCTAAACTATTTTGATTTCTCTAGACAGATGTATTTGCTCTCCTTGTGTCTCCCTCAGGGCTCATACCATATCTGAGCACTGTTTGAAGCTCATTTTTCCATCCTGTGTTCTCACATGAAGAAGAAAAATTAGGAAGATAATAACTTTGTGTTTCGCTTTTTCTTTTTCAATAATGACTTAGAGAACAAAATGAGTTCACCTACAGTGTAACAGTGAATGTCACACTTTGCCATTTTGCTCTTCTCACAGGGTCCCTGGCACCCCACCCTGCCAATATATCCACCACATGATGTTCTCAGGCAGTGTGAAAGCTGGCACATGGTCAGCAGTATTCCAGAGTCCTGATCATCAATTAATAATAGTCAGCTGGACTGCTTTTGACTACAGCTAATGCCCTGGGGTCTCCAGGACTCACTGATTTACACTCACCCTGACCTCTGATTTCTAGCACACCTGTTTGTGTGTTTAATGTCAGTGTCTCTGCAAGTTATTTAGAGCAGTTGATTTTATGCTTGGTCTGTGCATTTTAATAACACACTGGGCTATATTCCAAACCACTAGCTGTCTTCTCGCTCCACAGCGGTATAGTTTCTTGCTATGACTTAATTACATAGCAAGATTTAATCTCAGTTGAATTAATTGAAAACTATTAACTGCAGGGGGATGGCCCATCCAGCCCCTTAAGCCTCAGGTCATTTTCAGTCAAGGTTGCAAGGCATAGGAAACCCAGGCAAAATCCTTCAACTGCTACTGGAGTGGCAAGTGATGTGTGAAAAGCCCTTGGCAGGAGAGCATTTCCTCAGGAGGAGGGCCTGTGCTGAGGCTCTGAAGCATTAATGGTGCATCTGGCAGGTCTGGGATCAAGTCACCTCCATTAGCCAGGCATTAGAGCATAAACTTCTGATTGGATGCAATGATTTCTTCCTTTCTTATTCTTCTGTCTGGTGAAAATTATCATTCAGATGGGGGATCCTTTCCATAATGGCTCTTTTTTCAACTCCCTAAAGACTCAATCTGTAAGATTTCAGCCTCCTATCTTGACAATGATACATTTCTGACCACAACTCAGAACAGGAATTCTGTTGATTGATACATAGCTCAGCACTCCTTGCCACACACTTGATACAAATTTCAAAACTATGTTTAGTTTCCTTCTATTTTTTGTTCTCTTTTTGCTTTTTCAATGCTGTTCAAGACCACTAGCTTAATTCTGTGACTAACAAATAGATCACTATCACTCACGGCTCAGAAAGCCCAGTCAAGGGCACACTGACTATCTCTTCCCTTTCTTTCTCTGTGTATTTTCATTATCTTCAAGGTCTTACTCTTTCTCCTAAAATTTTTAGATTTTTCAGTTATTTGAAAATAAGTTAGGGTCATCAATTATTTTTACATACTTTTAAAAATTCCTCAAAATATCCCAACTTTTGATTTTTGTCTTTGACATTTCCTTTCTTTTCTCTGCCCCAAAGTGATGAACATACAGGCCAACATACAGGAAACAATTTTTCAAAGCTTATATTTTCTAATGCCTGAATATTATTTGTATAAAATAGTGAGTCTTTTAAATTGTCATTGCTACATTTAATTAAGAAGTATTGGGCCAAGAACATGAAACTCCCAAGGTATGGTACACTGACAGGCTGAGCACTTTGAACAGATTGGAAGGACCTCACAAGTAAATGATGAAAATAAGCTTTTCTGGCATGTTGACTGATAGGTAAAGTAGCTGATGGATGAATCCAGTTGATCAGGAGAAAGCACCAGGACACAGATAAAACTCCAGTGGAATAGAGTTTATTAGCAAAGGAACACATGGGACAGATTCCCTTCTGGGCAGGGAAAGTGTCTGCCCCAGGTCATGAGTTGGGGTCTTTTATAAGGGGAGGCTTCTGGGGGGTGCAGAAGGTGGGAAGATATATTTTTTTAAAAAGTTAGGTGGGGGGATGGCGGGAGAGCAGGACCATTAAAACCTGCCCTCTTTAGAGATCAAAAGGGAAGCCTGCTGTGTTGGCCAAACATTGGAGAAGAGTCTGCTTCTCTTGACTTCAAAGACCAGGGTGCTTATCAACTGGGTTCCTTTTTCTCAGGAGCTTGCAAGGTCTGTGAGGCCCTGTTGGTGAGGGGACAGGGCTATCTGAACCTTAACATTGACTACTTAAGTTTTTTTGTTTCTGGGGTTGGTTTTATTTTGGGGTTTTGGGGGGGTGTTTTATTTTTTTGCAGGTAGGGGCTTGTTTTGTTTGTTTGCTTCTTTTTTGGTTTTTGTTTTTTCAGACAGGGTCTCCCTGTTGCCCCAGCTTGCCTAGAATTCACTATGTAGACCAGGCTGGCCTTGATCTCACAGAGATTTGCCTACCTCTGCCTCCTGAGTGCTAGGATCACAGGCATGTGCCACCATGCCCAGCCAACTACTTACATTTTTAATCACATTTGAAAATCAGTAGGTTCAAGAAGATCATTCTGAACTTGGTCATTTCTAAAGAGCAGCAGATGAAGTTTCCATGTTGTATGGAAGAGGACACAGCAAAGACCACTGATCAGGCAACTTCATGGGGGCAGGGCAGCAGTTTATTTGTGAGAAAACAGACCACTGGGCTGCCTCTCAGGAACTGGGAAACAGCATCAGAGAAACAGCAACGAGCAGGGGGAGTCAGACATCTTTTATAGGCAGTAAGGTGGATGAGTAACTGTCCATGACATAGGCTAGGCAGTTCAGCTGAGGATTGGTTGGTCCCCCAGTAAGCAGTGGGACTTACCTGGGGCTAAATTCGAACTCACCGTTTTGGAATAGTGTGAGCTGCTCCACCATTTTAGGAGACTGCAAGGAACCTAACACATGGAAGGCATTCTCCCTATACTAGAAAGAAGTGTATAACATTTTTGTCTCTAAGAATGAGATGTTGAGAGCAAGGGCATTCTGTGCAAACCTGGTTAAAATAACTGTTACTCTATAACCATCACTCTTTTCAGTCTTCCACAGAAGTTGACTGTGCTTCTTCACAGCCAATGAGTCTCTGTCTAGGTCAGGTTAAGCACTTGATTTTAACTGCTCCTTTGGTCTTTGTTCCTTTACAAGGACTTCCATGCCATGTAAAATTTAATTCTGTATCTGTACTTTTTTTTTCTCTTGTTAATTCTCAGGTTATTTTCAGATGCAGTCAAGACCCTTAGGAGGTAGAGGGAGAAATTTACCACCCATTCAGAAGCAGAGAGTTCTCTCTTAACCCTTCTCCCCTCTTCCTTCACTTTCCAACATGTCCCCTCTGAAGTGAGTCATAGAAATCAGAATTCCTCTTGCTCAAGGTAGGATGTGGAACTGGAATTCCTCTCTTGAAGCAAGCCATAAAACCTAGAACTGTCACTCTGATTTTCTTTCTGCTCTAAACCCTGATACCTGGAGAAATGAATGTTAACAAAGGCTTTTGTTGGATGTGATGGTTAATTTTGGTGTTCATCTTGACTGGACTGAGAGATGTTTAGATTAGTAAAGCACAACTCTGGGTATGTCTGCAAGGGTATTTTGAGAAACAATTAGATCCTAAGAGCTCTAACCTAATAAATGGTTTAATCCATTGATGGATTCAAATTTTGAAGAGATCATTGGGAGGTGATGGGGCTGTGGAGGGCAGGGGCTGGTTGGAGGAAGCTGATTACTTGGGAGTGTTGTGTTGTCCTGGGTCCTCCCACTAGGCCCTACCTCTTAACCATCAGTCTAGAGACTAAGATTTTCAAATATGAACTTTGGGGTTGGAAAGATGGCTTAGCAGTTAAGAGCACTGGCTGCTCTTGTAGAGGATCTGGGTTTGGTTTCCAGCATCCAAATGGTGGCTAGCAACAACCCATAACTCTAGTTCTATGGGATCTGACACCCACTTCTGACCTCCACAGGCATTGCACAACACAGGTGCACTTACATACATACAGGTAAAAACACTCATACGCATAAAATAAAACTAAATAAATGAAAATTTAAAATATGGGCCTTTGAGGGACAGTTAAGATTCAAATTGTAGCCTCAGTCTTCCTTGAGAGTCATAATTCAGCAAGCCATCAAACTATGCTTATTATGCTTGCCAGGCTTTGTTGGATTTTAGTTGTATATTAGCTGACATTTACTTATTTTGCTGCTGCCACTGTTGTTGTTTTGAGACATGGTCTTCCTATATATCTCTGGCTGGTCTCATATTTTCAATTATCCTCCTACCTCAGCATGCTAGGATACATGTCTAGGATTATCATGGCTGACATTACAATATTTTTCAAGTGGGTTCAATCTAGATGACTTTATCTTCTACTTAATTGTTTATATATTTTTTAGTTAATAACTGGTTATGTATGTATATTTATTAGTTGAGGAAGTTATAGTCACTTAGGGTTTTTAATCAAGATAAAAGCATAAAGTCAGCCGGTCGTGGTGGCGCATGCCTTTAATCCCAGCACTTGGGAGGCAGAGGCAGAGGCAGGGAGATCTCTGTGAGTTCAAGGCCAGCCTGGTCTACGTAGTGAGTTCCAGGGCAGCTGGGGCTACAGGGAGACCCTGTCTCAAAAAGACCAAAAAAAAGCATAAAGTCATTGTTAGATCAGAGTAGACTGCCAACATATACCCTCTTTATATAATTTCTGACCCTGCCTTGAAAATCTTCTAAGGGAAGAGTTATGTGTACCTGGGAAAGAAAGGACATCCGTAAACACACAGAAAACTAACATTCACGGTGTTCTAAATCTTCTTTCAAAATCTCACTGTATCTTCTGCTGATAATTTGTTGACTGGCTGAATGTTAAATTCTGGTATCTTGACAAACATTAACAAAGTGCTAGGATGATTTCCTGTGTTTGAGGCAAACCTTCATTTATAATTTAGCAGTGATGTGACCATTGCATAAATGCTCAGTGAAGAGCTATAACATCTAGCCCTTGACTGAGCACCTTCCCTAGAGAATGCTTAGAGGAGGCAGCCCAGAGCACAGAGGAATTCAAGACTCCAGAAATGGCCTCTTACTCTGATCACACAGGAGTTTAGGGGCCCAGCTTCTGCCTCCCAGAATGTTGGCAAATTGGAGATCTCCTGCTGGGATCTTTGGTTTAACCAGCTGGAATTGTTTTGTTTGTTCATATTTCCAGTGAATAGGAGGAGTGGGCAGAAGTCAATTGAATTTGTTTTGTGGTTATAGTTTCTACCAGGAAATGACTGCTTTGGGTTCCCACCAGATTCAGTGGGAGGGGTAATTAAATCCTTATCCTGCTGGCTGGTATTTAGTCTTTGATGTTGTCTTTAAGACAGTTGCTAAAGTGTTCAGCTGAAAACAGTCACTGCCGTTTGTCCCCTTCTCTAGGGTGCCCAACTCAAGGCCCAGCAACACCTGCAGAAGAAGCAGCTTCACAGAAACTTGCATTAGCAGCGGTTTCCCTTGGGGGCCTGACCGGGAGCTGTGGCCTTTTTTCAAGCATTTCCCGCAATATTGAAACAGCTGAGTTGGTAATAGTTGATTGAGGAAGCTCAGGGAAATCTCCAGCAGTAATAGCAGCCCCACCTAGTTTTCCAGAACCAAAAGCAATGAATAGACATAGACATCTATTAGCTCCTTTGTTGCTAATTTGTGTTTATTATGCCTCAAAGTAAGGAACAAGCCACAAAGGGGCCTCTGTCCATTGGCTCCACTGAAATGATGTTGATCTGTCCAGGTTTTTTTTCTTAATAAGAAACAGTATAAAGAAGGCTCCAGAAGTGTGAGGAAAAGAAGCAACAACAACACAGTGGGCCAGGAGAAATAGGACGTGACGTGCCAGTTTGTGAAGGAAGTTTCCGTGGCAAGGGCTCTACTTGAGATATTTCCTATCAGGATGTTGGATGGTCAGCTGTGGAAATAACAAGACAAGGAAAGGCAGAGAGAACCCTTTGTGTTAATTTCCTTTTGCTTCCATAACAAATTACCATTCAGTCATTAAAATAACTCATATTTACTACCTTACAGTTCTAGACTGTAAATCTCACCAGACTGAAATCAAGAAATCTATAGACTGTTGCTTCCAGGGCCTCTGGGACATCATCTGTCTCTGCCTTTCCCTGCTTCTGAAAGTTTCTCTCTTCTTCAGTTTGTGGTCCCTAGTCAGCAATCCTGTTGTTTCAGCTTCCCTTTCTGTCATGACATCTCCTCTGCTTCTCCCTTGAAGAGACCCGTGATAACAATGGGCTACCAGATAATCCCATTAATCTCACCCATCATGAATTCCTTATTTAATCAAGTTTTCAAACTCTCTTTGCCCAGTAAGAGACTCACAGGTTCCAGGGAGAAGCACATGCACACCTTTAGAGAATAATCATTGTACCTTCCATTCCTCTTAAGGAGTTGTTGCTTTTCCCTCTCAATGTCTGTTTCAAATTACTTTTGCTATGACAAAACAAAATAGCCATGTACATATGATCCCTAAGAGACCCAGCATCTTCTACTGTCAAATGCAATTTCTATCACTCAGGCAATGGTCATTAAAGTACCATAAAGATGACAGTTCTTCCCGGTTGAACAGATGGCCTCTCTGTACATCTTCATGTTAGGGACAGAAATTATCTCATAGGGTCTGGGAAGGAGGTAAGAAGTGTTGGGAGGAAAGATGGTTTCTGAATGGAGTTGTCTCCTTAATGGCTCCCGAGTTTCTAGGTCATTTGGAAAACCTACTGGAGAGAAATCAGCACGCCTCAAGAAACAACACACTCTTCCTTATCTATCCTCCCCAAGCAGAAAGCTGAGAGGGGGCAGGACTCAGAGAGAAGACTGAAGTTCACAGCAGGGACAGCCAGAGCAGGGTTCCCATTGCCACTCCACACAGCTTGGAGCAAGCATGTTTCTTCATCTTTCTGAATCTTATTATCACAGCTATAAAATGAAACCTGACTTAAGAATCTCTTATCTGAAATGCTTGGGACAACAAGTATTTTAGATTTTGAAGATTTTTCAGATTTTGGAATATTTACATATACATAATATCTTGGGATCCAAGTTAAAACATGAAATGCATTTATGTTCCCACATACAACTTATATGCATGCCTGAAGGTAATTTTATACAATATTTCAGTGTACTCAAATTTTGACTGCTAAGTGTTAGGAGGTTGGGGTAGAATTTTCCATTTGTGGCATTGTCAACGAAAAAGCCCAACTCTCACCTCAAAGGGGATAAGAGATAGTTTATTCTGGAGCCAAATATGAGTGACCATGGCCCAGAACACAGATTTAGGTGAACTCAGCTTCCATGTTCTAATGTGGTAACAGTTTCATGAAGTTTTTGCAGTAATGGAACGAAGAAACCCATAAATCAAGAAACGTGTGTGTGTGTGTGTGTGTGTGTGTGTGTGTGCGTTTTGAGACAGGGTCTCCCTGTAGTGGGGGCTCGCCTGGAACTCACTGTGTAGACCAGGCTGGCCTTGAACTCACAGAGATCCACAGGCCTCTGCCTCCCAGGTGCTGGGATTAAAGGCGTGCACCACTACGCCTGGCTCAAGACACTTCAAATACATTAGTGGAGACATCAGAGAGGCAGGTTATAGCAGAGTGGGAAGAATTTTGCTACATCCTTACATGCTATTTGATAGCAGTCTTAGCCCTTGGATTGGTGGAATCTAGTGGTCTGCTAAGTTAATACATTGCAAAGGGTTTTTTTTCTGTTAGTCACAGGATGTTAAGTTAGACACCCCAAGATAAATTGTAATTAGGTGCTGGACCTGCAACATCCCAAGCTCTCCACAATCATTGAAATTCTAATTAGTTGGTCAGTCTTGCAGAAGGTTCAGCCCAAGATGCAAGTTTTTTCTGGGAACTGTTGTTCACAGTATCCTTTGTTGGCCAGGCATCACATTTTGTGCATGTGGGGGCCACATAGTATTTATTAAATATTTCAATGTCCCACATTGCTAGGAAATGCTTCCTAGGCTCTGACGTAAATGAGGCAGGAAGAACAGTTGTCGGAAGAAAGGAGTAGCTGGTAAAGCCAATAAGAGAAACTACTAGATCATATCAAAACTCTTGGCCATCACAATCCAGATCTGACTAGTTTTTTCTTTTGTCTGCTGTATCTTAACATAATTTACATGTTATATAACAGGATTATTATGCTTAAAATGATCAAGAATACTGCTTGGCCTAATAGCATAGAGGTAACAGATGGAAGAAGCATACATTTTATTGACTTTATGTTCCCCCTGTGTTTACAATTATTTGTACACTATGAACTATCTTATTCATATTTGGAGTATTTAAACAAATCTATTATGTTTTAATTTTAGTTTTTCTTTTGACCAGCTTGATTTCATAGCTATAACCTCATGTGGTGTGGCTAGCTCTAACTCTAGGAACGATTGGTATTTAATATCTAAATTATCATTAACTCTTACCTGTGGATACTGATTTATTATAATAGTATCATATCAAATTTAGTTTGGAAAATTCAATGGAGTCATAGAAGAAATAAGATAACAATATAGCATTTATTTAAACTTTCTTTTAGCAAGATTGTTTTCATTCATGTACCAAATATTAATAACAGTGAAAGAAACAAGACATCACACCTGCTAGAAATCAGAATTTTATAGGCTTTATGTGACCAAATTTTACTTTTTAGTTTATTATTTTTTTAATTTTATGTGTATGAATATTTTGTCTGCATGTATGTAAGTGTACCCATGCACGTAATGCCTGCAGAGGTCAGAAGAAGGTGTCAGAGCCCCCAGAACTGGAGTTGCAGACAGTTGTTATGCACTATATGGGTACTGGGAACTGACCCCGGGGTCTTCTGCAAGAACAGTCAATGCTCTTAACCTCTGAACCGTATCTCCAGCCCTTTACCTTTTATTTTAATCGTTAGAAATGGAAGTGGGACTCTAGAAAGTGTTACTGTAGTATTGTCCATTTCCTTTTATTAGTAAAATAAAAATACTGTTTAGTTTTTTAAAATCCTGGTTATTTGTACTATACAGGACCCCTTGGATACTCATTTAATTAATTTAATCACTAGAACTTAAGGTTTAAAACATGAATATTTTTGTTATTAGAGACTGATGTCTTTTGTATAATTTCAATAAGAAGAGTTAACCCAGATCTTTGGGCGTCTCTAACTACAGTAAATAGATAAAGTTACTTTGTTAAATATCTGAGCATGCTATAGACTTTGATCTCATTGGTTGAGTCAGTTCATAAATATATATATACATACTTGAATAAGCAATTTTAAAACTAGACTTTTAAATACAAACTATGCTGAATAATAAGAAAATATACATTTTTTTTTTTTTTTTTTTACAAAGAGTCAAAACACTTGAATCTTTTAAACATGAAAACTGGCTTCAAATAAGGTAGGGGTTCTGGATATGTAAATAATCATAATAAAAAAAAACCCCATGACTGCCAGGCATGGTAGTGCACGCCTCTAATTCCAGCACTTGGGAGGCAGAGGCAGGCAGATCTTTGTGAGTTCAAGGCCAGCCTGGTCTACATAGTGAGTTCCAGGACAGCTGGTGCTACAGGGAGACCCTGTCTCAAAAAGATTAAAAAAAAAAAAATTATTGATGAAAGGAAATATATCTTCATTTGTAACTTCGTTAATACCAAGATTTGCATTATTTTATCATTTAGGAATATAAATGATGAAGCCGGGTGTGGTGGCACACGCCTTTGGTGTCCCAGCACTCAGGAGGCAGAGGCAGGTGGATCTCTGTGAGTTCAAGGCCAGCCTGGTCTACATAGTGAGTTCTAGGCCAGCTGGGGCTACAGGGAGACCCTGTCTCAAATAGACCAAAAAAAAAAAAAAGGTGAGAGAAATGTTCAGTTATTGGGGTACTAGATTGTCAATGTAGTTGAAGATGCATCATCCAGCATTTTTAAAATCCACATAGATGTGATCCCGGATGAAGGTGGCTCATGTTGATGTGAGAATGTGAATCTAAAACTTCATCTCCTCAAGTTTTATAGTACAGGAGCTGGTCAGAAGTACCTAGGTATAGTTTTTTCCCTCCAGTCAGAATAGAGTCTTTGATGTGATGTCCTTTTTTCATTCAGTTGACTAAATCATTTGATTGTCTTTATCCTTCAAGGAAGAATCTGTAACTAATTCTAAATTTTCAGTAATCATATTTAAAAGTCCTTGTTTTTCTAATCCATTTTTTGGTAAATATTGAGAATAGATCTATACTTAACAAAACTCTCATGTTAAACAAAAAAATGGAGATTGGAGCTGGAGAGATAGCTCAGCATTAAAAGCACTGGCTGCTACCTAGAGGACCAGAGTTCAGTTCCCAGCACTCACATGGCAGCTGACAACTGTCCACAAGTCCAGTTCCAGGGGTTCTGATGCCCTCTTCTGGCCTCCACAGACATTGCATGTACAGATACATTTAGATTCATACAGGCAAAACAATCACAAAATAAAAATAAATCAGGTCAGATGTGATGGCACAAAACTTTAATTCCAGCACTTGAGAGGTAGAGGGAGGCAGATCTCTGTGAGATCAAGGCCAGCCTGATCTACATAGAAAGTTCCAGGCCATTTAGGGCTGTAGGGAGACCCTGTCTCAAAAACAAACACAAAAGAATAATTTTAAAATAGAGATTAAAAGTTTATACATATAAGATACATTTCTGGCAAAAAAAAAAGATTAAAAAGAAAAATGCTTATGGATAAGAGGCTTTTGTATGGTAAGATTAAAAATTGTTCCAAATGGAAATAGATGAAAATGTTAGAATATTATAGTATATGTAGAAAGATTGAGAAAATTAAAGAAAGTAAATGTGGTTGTAACTAAGTTGATTATAACATAAAGGTTATTAAAATTTTTAAAGTCGCCAGGTATGGTGGCACACAC
Source organism: Nannospalax galili (assembly GCF_000622305.1). NCBI lineage: Eukaryota > Metazoa > Chordata > Mammalia > Rodentia > Spalacidae > Nannospalax > Nannospalax galili. The sequence continues at coordinate 489,967 of NW_008335006.1, read as the reverse complement.
CTTTAATCTCAGCTCTTGGGAGGCAGAGGCAGGGATATCTCTGTGAGTTTGAGTCCAGCCTGGTCTACATATCAAGTTCCAGGGAAGCTGGGGCTACAGAAAGACCCTGTCTCAAAAAGACCAAAAAAAATTTAAGGTCAAAGGAATAGTCAAAAATGCCAAAACTTTGTCCTATTTTGGATGCCTCAAGCCCTACTGAGAAGTGAATCCTTTTTTTTTTTTAACAAAACAATTTCAAAGTGCCTGTTTTAATTACTTAAATCTTTAACAAATAATTAAATTGGTAAAGAAAACATAAAATTAAAAAATGGCAATTTAAAGGGCTAAAGATAGCTCAAGATAAACTGTAATTAGGCTCTGGACCTATAATGGCCAAACTCTTCTACAATCATCAAAGTTCTAGTCAGCCTTGCAGAAGGTTCAGTATGAAGATAGTTTTTTTCTTGGAACTTTTACTCACAGCATCATATCAGTTCTCAAAAAAAAATCATATTTTAGAGTATTTTGGATCTTCAGATTACAGATATTCAACCTGATACAAAGATGGGCTGATGCTGATATAAAGATCAGAAACTGGGCCTGAAGAGTCAACTCAGCAATTAAGAACACATGCTGCTCTTGCAGAGGATCCAAGTTTGGTTCCTAGCACCCAAGTTAGGTAGCTCATAACCACCTGTAACTCCAGCTCCAGGGAACCTGACACCCTCTTCTGGACTCCGTGGACACCTGCATTCTGGTGCACAGATGCACACATACACATAATTTTAAGAATAAAGTAAATCTTAAAATAATAGATCAGAAACTATGTAAAACTCATAGTGTGCTGCCGTTGCTCATAGTAAGTGTTCAAAATAGCAGTAAATGCTGCTATTGTAGGAGTGGTGGTTGCTACTGTTACTAGTACAGGAGATAGAGGCTGGAGTGAAAAAACTCAGGAAGATTGTAACCAGTTAGTTACACATTGCTCTACCACTAGACATTTGACCAAAGCAGGTAAGAGATCTTGAGGGTAAAAATGATAAAGTACAGTGAGTTGACTGTGAAAGGTCTCCCACAGGTTCATGTGTTGAATGCTTAGGTCCACTGCTGGTGGTGCTGTTTTGGGAGGTGATGGAAACTTTAGGAGTTGGGACCTATCTGGCAGAAGTAGATCTCTAGAGCTGTATCTTTGAAGACAATGCCTGGTTCTTGGTCCCTTCCTCTTTTTCTGATTCCTACTCATCATGAACCTACTCCATCACATGTTCCCAACACCATGATGTTCTCTCCAAGTGCAAAGGGTTGAGCAATAATGACCCCTCTGAAGCTATGATCCAAAACGAAGCATTCCTCCCTACGTTATTTTGTCAGCTATTTTGTCATTGCAATAAAAACTCCAACTAATAGAGTACCTTAATGTGGTGGTTTGAATGAAAATGTCTTCCATAGGCTCCAAGTATTTGGACACTTTGTCCCCAGATGATGGAGCTGTTTTGGGAGGTTTTAGAAGGTGTGGCTATCCTGGAGGAAGCACGTCACTGGGGGTGGGCTTAGAGAGTTCTTAAGCCTTGCCAGATCTCCAGTTGTTCTCTTTTGCTTTCTGTGCCTGTGTGATGATGTGAGAGCTTAGCTTCTGCTGCTCCTGCTCCAGCCACCTCCAGCTACCATGCCTCCCTGCCATGACAGATTGTAATTCCCCTGGAACTGTAAGCTCAAATAAACTCTTCCTTCTATAAATTGCTTGGGTCAGTGTTTCTATCACAGCAACAGAAAAGTGGCCAATATAGTAATTGGTACCAGGAGTCGGGTGTTGGCTGTGTAGAACCTGACCATGTAGGGTTTTGAAGAAATGTGGAAGACTTTGGAAGTTTGGGCTAGAAAAGCGGTTGCTTGCTGTAGGCAGAGCTTAACAGGCCATTCTAGTAAATGCCTGGAAGAAAGTAGTGCTGAGAACAATGTAGTTCCAGAGGGAAATAAGGACTTAAGCAGCACTTGGGATATTTTGGCAAAGAGTCTGGCTGGGGTCTTCCCTAGACCAAAAAGCTTGCTTGAGGCTAAGTTGAAAATTAATGGACTAATTTCTTTGGTGGAAGAAATTTTAGGACAGCCTAATGTAGAAACGGTGGCATGGCTATTAATGGTGAATATTATACAGATCTACAGTGAAAGAGAGCAAATGGGGCAGAAAGAAATACAGTTTGGATTGAAAAAGAGCACTAGGAAGACAAATGTTGGTGCCCTGGCATGTGATGGAGAGGATCCCATTGATAAGATTAAAGTGATTAAGGAGATTAAAGTGATTAAGGGGGGGCTTAGGGATTTAAACTTAAACAATGGACAGAGTGCCTCCAGGGAAAGACCACACCTAGTTAAGCCTCCAACTTGTGAAAGGGAAATGCTGCAGGGGCCACTGAAGAGAAAAGCTTCTAAAATGGATAAAGCAGGCTGGAGTCCATCCCAAACTTGCAGTCAAACTTGGCAGTGTCATTCACCTGGTGCTGGCTTTAGAGGCATGAAAGATGAAAGAGTGAAGGGGTCATCAGTTCTTCCTCCATGGTTTCAGAGAGCTGCTGAGGCCAGGCATCATGAAGCAGGAGTACCCCTGCCTAGAGAAGGCCCTGATAGGTCATTGCGTGAAGCCATGAGGGTGAAGCCTGGTTGGCAATGGAGACCCCAAGAAGACAGCCATGATGCCAGAGCTGTGAGGCATCTGCCAAGAAGACCTGCATACAGGGAGTGCTACCAACCCAAGAGAGAGAGGTGTGTTGCACGCATCAAAGCTGGAGAGGCTGAGCCATCTAAGCCCTTTGGAAGTAAAGTCCCAGAAGTCAGACATGGAGCTACTGGATTTGGTGTTTGCCCTGCTGGTTTTCAGTCTTGTTTTGGTCTGGTATTTCCTTACTATGCCACCATTCCTCTCTTTTGGAATGGTAATGTGTATTCCATTCCACTGTATGTTGGGAGTATATGATTTGTGTTTTGATTTTACAGGGGCTTACAGTTCAGATATTTACCTGAGTCTCAGAATAGACTTTGGATTGTGGACTTTTGAATTGTATCAAGACTGATAATGACTATGAGGACTTGCAAAGTTGGACTAAATGCATTTTGCATTTTATATGGTCATGAGCCTATGGAGGCCAGGGGGTGGAATGTGGTGGTTTGAATGAAAATGTCCCCCATAGGCTCCAAGTATTTGGACGTTTTGTCCCCAGATGATGGAGCTGTTTTGGGAGATTTTAGAAGGTGTGGCTATCCTAGAGAAAGCATGTCACTGGGGGTGGGCTTAGAGAGTTCTTAAGCCTTGCCAGATCTCCAGTTGTTCTCTTTTGCTTTCTGTGCCTGTGTGATGATGTGAGAACTTAGCTTCTGCTGCTCCTGCTCCAGCCACCTCCAGCTACCATGCCTCCCTGACATGATGGACTGTAATTCCCCTGGAACCGTAAGCTCAAATAAACTCTTCCTTCTATAAACTGCTTGGGTCAGTGCTTCTATCACAGAAACAGAAAAGTGGATAATACACTTAATAAGCTCTGAGGAAAAGAATTACACATAGGCTGGAGAGATAGCTCAGCAACTAAGAGCACTGACTGCTCTTGCAGAGGATCTGGGTTCAATTCCCAGCACCCACATGGTGGCTAACAACCATCCATAACTCCAGTTCAGGGGAATCCAATGCCCTCTTCTGACCTCTGCAGGCATTGCACAATGTGGGTGCACTTACATACATTTGGGCAATACACTCATACA
>NW_008335006.1:471769-486065 GCF_000622305.1 Nannospalax galili | reverse complement strand
GTGAGAAGTAATTTGGGCTTCCGATTATGAGGCAAGTTATTCTAATTTTATTTCCTTCATTAAGATTTTGAATTTTGAAGAGTTCCTATCAATGTTCAGAATTACTTGATATTAGAATCATATAGCTAGAGCTCAAAATATCACTGGCAATGCTGATGGGAGTTCATGACTTTAGATCTATAGTCACACGGGCTTCCAAAAACTCAACCCAGTAAGTAATATAAGTAACCACCCAGTTATTTGTATAGCTGGAGAAATTAAAGACTCCCTTAGTGAGCAAGTCCTTTATTCTGGTCTAGCCAATAGCAGATTAGAAGGTATGCATTCCAGGAATTAATTTATTCCAAAATAAAATAACCCCAAAGAAGCTAACTGACCATACTTAGCAAATGTTGCCAAATTCAGCCAACCAGAAACTTCTCTTCCATGAGCAAGAATGAGTGAGAAGTGATGAAATAGGCAAGGGGAATTACACCAGCAGGAATCCCTTCCTCTGAAACTGATGGCTCAGACCAATTGCGTGGGGAGCTAGCTACCATGTCATGGACTCTCAAGCACCCTAAGGAGATGGGATGGCAGTAAGGAACTGCAGCCTCTTTCTGGTCTTCAGCATTAACCTGCCAGGCTTGTGTGTGAGCCGTCTGAAATGAGAAAATCCAGCGCCAGCCAGGCCCTCACATGAGTGGATCACTGAAGTGGATCAGGCAGCTCAGATCACTGAAGGAGACAACTACACAGCTGAAAATGGAAGAAGGCTCAATTCACAGATGCTCAACATTTTTTTAAAAAGCTACAATTTATGTGTTGGGCGGCAAAAATGAGTAGGCATTTTCAGGAGGATCCAAAGTTCAAGGTCAGTCTGGACTATGTACTATATACTGAGACCTTTCTCTTTCCCCATTCACTATTATATCTGTGTTTAAGTCTATGGCATTTGTTTTGGGGTTTTTTTGGTGGTGGTGGTGGTGGTTTGTTGGTTTTTTTTTGTTTTTTTTTTTTTTCTTTTTTGAAACAAGTCACCCCAACGCCACCAGCGGGCTGGAGTTTTTTTTTTTTTTTTTTTTTTTTGTCTTTTTGACACAGAGTCTCCCTATAGCCACAGCTGGCCTGGAATTCATTATGTAGACCAGGATGGCCTCAGTCTCATAGAGATCTGATCACCTCTGCCTCCTAAGTGGCGAGATTAAAGGTATGTACCACCACGCCCACCTGTTTTAGTTTTTTAAATTTTTTGTTTATGCAATGGCAAATGATATGTTTTGCTCAACATTAAATTGAAATTGGTCAATGAAAAACTGTTGCTGCTGGAGCTTTCATCATTAAATTCTTTATATTTTTACTGAAAAAAACTGAGGAAGCTAGGACTCCTACAGGACAACAGAGCCTAAAATTTCAAACATTAAAAATGCAAAAACCATAAACAGTAATAATGTTGATTCTTGAAATATGAGTTCTTTTAAAAGATTTTTTATGTTTAATTATGTATTTGTGTGTCTGTCTGTGGGTGTGTGCATGTGTATGCACATGCCCAAGGAGGCCAGAGGAGGGAGTAGGATACCATGGAGCAGGTGATTGTGAGTTGCCTGATGTGGGTGCTGTGAACAGAATTCAAATCCTTTGGAAGAGCAGTATGTGCTCTTAACAGCTGAGCCATCTCTCCAGCTCCACAATCTTGGGCAATAAACACAACATCCCAAGAAAATTGACAATTAAGGGCCACATAGCATCAAATGTCTAGACTCTAAAACAAGCCGCCAAGTCAACATGGCATCAGGAAGGTGCCACAGTTTCAGATTGTTCCAAACATTATAACCCTTTGCAAACCAGAATGGTCAAAGGCAAAACAGAACATTAAGAAAAGGAACATCAGGGGAGACATCCACCATGGAAATGGCTTCTCACTGACTACATGATCCTTCCAAACAAATGCTCCCAGCACGTCTCAGAAAACAATCGGAATGAACCAGTCACAGAGCATCACAGTTGTTAAATAAGATGTCATCAGTTAGCTCAGCAGGGAGCACAAGGAGCTAAACCTTTTGATAGCAACAGATGGCGACAGATGGCAGATGGCGTTTACACGCCACCTGCATAGTAACACTTCTGTCTAGCCAGAAAAAAATTTAAAAAGTGACTTGACTAGGAAATCTCAACTAAGATACATTTTCTCATCTTTTCAATATTCACTCCAAGGGAGGAAGTCAATTGTTATAGAGCCAATAAAATATCTGATTTTTGGTCTCATATTGTATGAGTATCTTCTATACGATCAGCAATCCTGAATTGATTTCCTACTGTTTCAGTTTAGTGATGTTGCTTTTAAAAACAATTTTATTAATGAAAATATAAATCAACTAACAATTGAAGTAACAGCCATGAATATATATGTATATATATACATATATATTCATGACTTTTATATATATATGAATATATATATATATACATATATATTCAATTCAAACACTGTGATTCTATGGTCTAGCAGTAAGTAAGTAGCTATATAGTCTAGATTCCTGAAGATTCACTCTACTTCATATCAACACTACTTCTTGGGTAGTGTAACTACTTACATTATAACTAAGGCAACAAAGTATCCCATCTATTGAAAGATTTTTTTTCAATGTATATTTTTATTGAATTTTTGTGCCGACGTATATTCTCTCTCATTCGTGGATCTTAGCACCAAATCCTTACATGAGAGTTTATATCCTGTTGTAAACACAGGAGCCTGGAAAATGGAAAGGAACCATCCAGTAAAGTGAAAGAAAGCCCAAGAGAGGGGGATAGTGGTTAACTGATGTTACCAAGGGAGAAATGGGGAAAATAGGGTACTTTAACTGGGGAGGGAAAAGAGAGGATTAGAGAGGGAGGGAGGAAGGGAGGGAGGGAGGAAGGGAGGGAGAAAGGGAGAGAGAGAGGAGAGAGAGAGAGAGAGAGAGAGAGAGAGAGAGAGAGAGGGAGAGAGAGAGAGAAATAATCCTTAGGTAGTGTGAAAAACCAGAGGGAGATGTATTAGTTCAAAAGCCTACTGAAAAATACATATACAATATCATGAATGCATGTGCATAGCTGAAGGCTGTATAACAAGAGACAGTTTCAGACAGGAGAAACCTCCCTTTGAGTTGTTGGTCAGGGTAGTCCAAGAGACTTTCAAAATAACACAGGGTATTGCCACAGCCCTTGATTGCCTCCTAGAACTTCAAGCTAAGACCCCGTTGCTGAAGACAGGACAAACTTCAGACAAAGGACTTGGAGCAATTAAGCTGGAACAGACCTGGAAACCTTTTCCCTGAAGACTAGCTTTCATAGTTTCAGAGGATACTATACAAGCTGCTAAGAGAGAAAATATTCACTGATTTTTAGTTGTCAATATAAGTTACTGTACAAAATAATAGGTTTCATTGATGTTTTCATATATAAAATAATTGTACTTTGCTCATATTACCCTCCCATTACCTCCCTTGTCTCTCTTCTTCCTCCTATTGGTCCTTTTCTACTTTCATGTCATACATACAAACCTAGATTCCATGCATGAGAAAAACATTATAAAGCATGCATGTCAACACTGGCTTAACAAGTAGCCAGCGGGGCTAGTGTCTGTCTACACACCATACCTCCTTCTTCTAAGAACTAGGCCATCTTCTCTGAATACCTCTTCCCCTTCTACAATGGTACCTATAACTCAGGGCCACTCTCAGCTTAGATCTCCCCAGAAGGAGATCCTAAAACAAAAGTTTCAGTACAAGTAATGAGTTGGGGAGGTGATCTCAGACAAACAGTGCCACAGTTCAGATCTTAACTGTCCTCTAAAGGTCCGCACACTAAACGTGTGGTTGTTACCAGCCTGTGGCACTCTATGGAGATGCTGGAACCTTTAGAACATGAGGCCTAATGGAAGGAAGTTAGATCATTAGAGTGTGTCCTTGAAAAAAGTATCAGGACCCAGGTCCTTTCCTGTTTCTCTCTTTACTTCCCAGCTGCACTGAGGTGAACTGAGCTTTGCTCCACCATGCACTCCATACTAATGTACAGCTACACCGCAGGCCCCAACAATAAACCAATTAAAAGCACAACAATGAGATAAATAAACTTTTTACCTTTTCAGATGACTATTTCAGGTATTCTGTCAGTGATGGAAAGCTAACATACTCAGTGAAGAACACAGGAAGGGAGACTGGTTAATGAGAGTGTGTTAGTTAGCAAGTGAGGTTTTGCTGTGGGTAAATGGGGCTTAATCCCAATAAGAGTACTCTACAAAACTCAAGAACATGCTTCAGAATTGTCATAGACAAAGGTAAGGGGCTAGGGTAATCATTTCCCAATACCCAGCTCTTGTTGAAAGATGCCGAAGGTGTATTGACTTTGCCCTTTTGCTCTACACACAGACTGAGCCTGCTCCTGATTAAAATATGCTCACTGCTGAGTGATGGAGGAAGCTGTCCTGTACATGAGTACAGCAGAGTTTGCCAGTGACTTCCAGCTAAGCTTGAAGGCATACAGGTACTGACAACATCTGCTACAAGCTACCAATCATAACCATAGCACCCCACACTGACTATGAATAATTGATCCAGCCTGAGCATGTCCTAAAATCTGAGCCAATCCTAGTCATTCGTAGATCTTTTTGAACTTGCACTGAGAGAAGCAAGACAGCCCATCTCAGGTGGACAATGGGTAGGAGCTGCTGATAGCTGAGTCACAAGCTGCACTCCAAAAGAAGCTGGCTTGACTGAATGAAGCTGGGCCAAAAACAGAAGCCAAGAGGGGAAAGGGCCATACCAGATGCACCAAAACCATCCTTCTGAGGGTCACTCATGCTCACTTTCCCTAGGTCTCCAGTTCATATTAGAGCCAATGAATTTATGTTATATATCAAGTAAATTGAAATTAGTTTTCTGTAACTCATGATTAGAAAATCTTGACCAGTTTTGAACCATTCCCTTTCTAAAAATATTTATTCCTTCAATCTGCCACATTTTCAACAAGTCTTCTGAAAGAAAACTACTCACATAAATTATTACTCTTTCAGAAATCCATACCAGTGTAAAAGCATACCCAAAACATTTTACTTCAAAAACTAAGAATGAAAAACCAGACAGCCCAACAACTATAGAATAACAAAGCTAGGGGATGGAAAGATACAGTAAAGTGCTTGCCAGGCAAGAAGACAATCTGGCTTCAATCCCTAGAACCCATATAAAAATGCCAGACATGGTGGTTCACACTTGTAATCCCAGTGCTGGGGAGACAGAGACAAGCAGATCCTGGAGCCTCACTGGCAGCTGGCCTAGTGGACAAGTCCCAGTGAGAGACCCTGTCTCAAAAATCAAGCTGAACAGTTCCTGAAGAACAACAAGCAAGGTTGACCTCTAGCCACCACATGCACTACTGAGAGAGAGAGAGAGAGAGAGAGAGAGAGAGAGAGAGAGAGAGAGAGGCAAATCTAAAATCTAAATTCAATTGGATAATTATGAGCTAGCAAATGGTCTTCAATTAAAACTCAAGGCATTTAATAATGCCTTGTAAAACCTCAAATGTGTGTGTATGTTGTGTATACATTTTTGGTTTACAAAACAAGTAAAGGATACCTTTGATTTACAAAACAAGTGCTAAAGATAACAAAGCAAAGTTGAGCAATATAATACCACCACAAAATGGATACAGCTCTTTATGTTCTGGTAAGAATAATCTCCAGGATATAATATGCCAGTTTTTGTGTAAGAAAAAAAGAAAATAATATGTATTTAAAGTGTGTTTATATAAAGATACATCGGACGGACATATAAAAAGAAACTAATAAAGCAGTTAGGGCAGAGTGTGTAGTTGTGCAGACAGGGACAAGTGAGGGAACAAGGCACTTCAGGATACATATACCTTTATATCTGCCTTGATTTTCATGTGCTTGTCTTATCTACTTAAACTGCACTTTGAACAACAAAAAATTCACAGGTGAATCACTGACAAGAAAGTGACTGACCCAGAAAAGACAAGAGAACCTAACAAAGGCTCGATCGTGGTTTACTCACATCAAAACCAAGGGGTTGGAACCGAAGGGTTTAAAAATACATGTCACTTTGAAAGTGAAAAAGGAGGTGAGTGATGCTGGTGTACTAGAATCTAAACTAGGGTATAGCCTGACACCCTTCGGAGAAGGTTCTGGGAAGAGGGGCAGCTGTTTGTGTTTCTCCTCTTCATTGAGAGGAGAGAAATGTAGAAAGGACACTGAAGGAGTAAACAGGATAAATAAACATGGTTTATACCAAGAGTCAAGGGTCTTCCTCATAAGGACATCCATCTGGCATTCATTTCCCAGATGAATTCAAACACATCTTTATAAATACAAAGCCAAATCTATGAATGTATAACATTAAAACGAGTAGTTTGAAATTGTTCAGATTTATCACTCCAGTTTAACAGAAAGTCATGGTCATTAAAGTGAACTGATATCTATAAATTTCATTTTGAAAAACAGAGTCTACTATCAGAATGTTAGCTTTTATTATTAATAGCAGTAGTAAGTACTTTTTGAAAAAAAGAATTTTAAAGACTAGGACTACAGAAATGGCTCATTGGTTAAAGCACTTGCCGTGCAAGAGTAAGGACCAGAGTTAGGATCCCCACAACCCACCAGATGGGCAAGGTGGCCCACTTGTAATTCTAGCCTGGAAAGGCAAAGACCACAGGGGACCCAGAACAGGCTGGCTAGCAAGACTAGCCATATCAGTGAGCTCTGGGTTTGATTGAGAACGTCTGCCTCCTTGAATAAGGTGGAAGATGGAAGATGATTCCTGACATCAACCGCCAGTCTCCACACTCATGCTCACCCTCACCCACAGGCACACATGCCAACACACATATGTGCCCACACACATGCAAATATGCATACAACACACATATACACAGGCAAAGAAAAAAAAAGATTTTTAAAGATTACAATGTATATGAGAGTAAATTTATTTCATTCTTATGATGTAAGTGGGGAGAGTTCATCAAAATGAGTTTGACTAAAAGCTGTAGATTTTATATTTGCAATGAATATGCCATTAAAAATTTAAGTGACTATTATGTTAAGTGGTCTTGGCACACTTAAATGATATAATAAGTTGAAGTGTAGACAAATGTATCCAAGGAAAGAGAATAAAAATGGATATTCAGTGAAAGGGCTTTACAGAATAGTGTCAGCAGAATCAATGTAGACGTTTCCAGGAGGTCTCAGTTCAGTTCACCTTGGGAGGTAAGCAAGCAGGCAGGCCTTTGGGGATAGACAGGGCAGAATGTTAAAGCCCAGATTATTATTTGAGCTCAATGTTTCCAGATCTTCGGCTTTGTTTTATTTTGAAGAGAAAATAGAAATCTGAACTTTCAAGAGAACTATTTTTGTGTGTGTGTGTCTTTTTGAAGCAGGGTCTCCCTGTAGCCCCAGCTGTCCTGGAACTCACTATGTAGACCAGGCTGGCCTTGAACTCACAGAGATCCACCTGCCTCTGCCTCCCAAATGCTGGGACTACAGGCGTGTGCCACCATGCCCAGCTAATGAGAACTAAACTATTTTTACTATGATGGTCAATCTCCTTTGTGTATATTCTGCAATGGAAGTGGGCATCCAGATTTAGGGTTTATTTTGGTTTTTTAAATGTTCATTTTGGCTGAAACATTGCATAAGAAAATAACGAGTAATGAGAAGAGAATAATAACAACAGGAGCACTGAGATTGAAACATTTAGATGCTGTCCTAGTTTGTTCTTCATTGCTGTGACAAAACACTCTGACCACTACCAACTTGGGGAGGAAAGGGTTTATTTATCTTATATCTCCTGGGTCACAGTTCATCAGGGAGCCCAAGGTAGGAACTCAGGGCAGGAATCTGGAGGCAGGAGCTGGAGCACAGACCGTGGAGGAACACTGCTTACTGCCTTGCTACCCTGACCCCTGCTCTGTTTGCTTTCTTATGCAACACAGGCCCACCTGCCCAGGGGTGGCACCACCCACAGTGGGCTGGGCCCTCCCACATCACTCATCAAGAAGATGCCCCTCAGACATGGCCACAGGCCAGTCCAATAGAGGAAATTCCCCAACTGAGGCTCCCTCAACCCAGGTGTGTCAAGTTGACACTAAAGCTATCCAGCACAGATGCTTTGATGGTGATTTGCCATATTAAACTAGGATTTTCCATAAATAACAAGAATCAACAAACCCAACTGGGAGGGCTGCACTCCAGTCTGCCATTTTTCTGTAAATAATATTTTACATGGACACAATCACTCCATTTGTGAGGATATTATCTATGCCTGATTTTGAGCTACAATTGAACCCAAGCTATTTATTATTTGGATTTGTAGAAAAGTTTACCAACCAATGATAATACTTTGACTTTTAGCAAATATGGATCTTTTGTATTGAGTTATGTTCTAAAAGGGTTCTATTGATTTTAATGTCAAATTGAGGGAAAAAAATTTCCAGACTATATTAGACTATTTAATATCATCCTGTGTTTAATATTTAAGTCAAGGATAGGGGAGAATAGTTCAGTGGTACAGTGTGGGCTAAGCATGTGCTTAGCATGTACAAAGCCCTGGGTTCAATCCCCAGGCCCCCCCTCAAGCCAATTGAATCTAATAGGAAATTATTCAGAAAGAGACCTTAGTAAATTTTTTATTCTATGTTTATTAAGACTTCTATAGGTCATAGTTAGATGCACTAAGAAACAGACTAAGAAAATGGCAATAAATAAAGTCAGGAATGCCTTTTCAATTTTTTATTATTTTATTTTATGTGTATGAATGTATTGCCTGCATGTGTGTAAGTGCACCTGTGTCATGTAATGCCCGTGGAGGTCAGAGGAAGGCATCAGATCCCCTGGAATTGGAGCTACAGATGGTTGTTAACCACCATGTGGGTGCCGGGAATCAAATCCAGGTCCTCTGCAAGAGCAGTCAGTGCTCTCAACTTTTGCACTGTCTCTCCAGTCCCAGGAATGCCTTTTATATAGTTATACAGGAAAAAAAACAAAACAAAACAAACAAACAAAAAAAAACCCAAACTTATGTCACCTATGGCTAAACACTGCCAAAGTGCTTTTAGCTAGCGCCATCTAGAGGTAAAAAAAATAATCGCTCAAACAAACCCTTCTCTTAACAGGTTTCTTTCTCTTTTTAAAAAATATTTTATTATTTTTATTTTATGTGTATGAGTGTATTGCCTGCATGTAGATAAGTGCACCTGTGTCATGCAATGCCCTCAGAGGACAGAAGAGGCTGTTGGATCCCCTGGAACTGGAGTTATGGACAGTTGTTAGCTGCCATGTGGGTGCTGGGATTTGAATCCCGGTCTTCTGCAAGAACAGTCAGTGTTCTTAACCGCTGAGCCATCTCTCCAGCCCCAGGTGCTATTTTTTTAATGCATTCAGCTAATGCAGGTATTTTAGTTGGTTGTTTCATCTGTTTACATATAGTAATTACTGAAGTACGCATCAACAGATGAACAGATAAGCAACATCTGGTATGTAATACAATGGAATATTATTTAGTTTTAACAAGATTTAAATTCTGACACATACTATACTTTGGATGGACATTGAAAGCATTATATTGAATAAAATAAGATATGGGCAAACTTTATGGAGTATTTTGAACAGGCAAATTTATTGAAAAAGAAAGTTAAATAGCAGTTAATAGAGGTATATAGTGAGGTGGGAGCTAGGAAGTTATAGTTTAATGGTCAGATTTTCTGTTATGGGTGTAAAGTTCCAGAAATGATGTATTTACATAACATGAATGTACTTAATAACACTGAGATGGATACTAAAAATGGGTAAGTTGGGCAGGGTGGTATATGCCCTTAGACCCCACTGCTCAGGAGACTCACTTGGATGGCTTCTGCCCAGGAGTTCAACAGCCGCCTGAGTAATGTAGCAATACCCTGTCAGAAAGAAAAAAGGAAGACAGAAAATTAAAATGGCAAGCTTCTTGTTATGTATGATTTGACAAAATTTGAAAAAAAGAAAAGCATTAGCCAGACATTAGTATACACCTATAGTACTAGCATTGGCAAGGCAGAGGCAGGAGAATTACAGGAAGCCCAAGGCCAGCCTGATCTACATAATGAGTTTCAGGACAGCCAGAGCCATATAGGGGAAACACTGTCTCAGTCACATACACACACACACACACACACACACACACACACACACACAACACACACACACACACAGCCCACCTCCTGCAATAAAATGAAGCCAAGGAGCAGATGGCAGCCTCAGGACTTACTCCCTAGGTTCCCATTCACGGTATTTCCCTTACTTTTCACCTGCTCATTCATATACTTTTTAAAAAGTTTGTGTTTTAGCATTTATATATTTATAGGATATATATTATATCAGAGCATCTTTTTACCATGTTGCTAGAAATGCAAATTTTCTCACTTATTTTTAAATTCAGTTGAAGTCTCATGATTTGTAAAATAAAATAAACAAGTCTACTAGGTATAATGTTAAATTTTGTTAAAACCACATGGTCCTGGGAAGTATGTATATAGTATACTCTCAAATTTCAGTAGAGGGGGAAAAGACATATTTGTATTCATTACGTTTTAAAAGTCATGTGTACGTGTGTTTGTGTGTGAGAGTGTATGCCACATGAGCGCAGGTGCCTGTGGAGACCAGAAAGCACTGGATTCCCTGGAGCTGGAGTTACAGGTGGTTACAAGCTGCCTGCCATGGGTCCTCTGGAATAGCAGTATGTGCTCTTAACCACTGAGCCATCTCTCCAGTGCCCTGTAGTTGCTACCATTGTGTGAACACTATTGTGTTGGAACACATCTGTAACTGCAGACGCAGCTTCATCTGCAGTGGCAATAGCAGTACAGAACTAAAGAGCTAAGGCGGGGGCAAAGTGTCTTCACATTACATTTTATACTAGATGCATAAAGGATGTCTTTTTTAAATTAAAAAAAATTTTTAAATATTTTTTGACAGTTTGATAAAAATTTAAATTTTGTTAAATGGGCTCTAATTTCTGGTTCTCTACTGAAAATTCATCATAACATTTTTTTCTTACAAGCTGCCAAGCCTCTTTAGGTCTACATAGCTTGCTTCTTTAGAAAACTTGGTTACCTAATTGAGGTTTCAAGCTTCATGAAGGTGAGCCTGAACAAAGTGTCTCAGGTTTATTAAAGTCATGGGCAGAGGTGGGTGCAAGCATCCTGCTCCCTAGCTCTTTCTCTCCAGTTCTGACTGGGCAGTATAGCTCATTCCAAGAGATGACCTTATATACTTAATCTTCATAGTCAACTGGATGGATTTAGAATCACCTAAGAGGCACACCTCTGGGGGTGTCTGTGAGGGTGTGTCTAGAGAGATTTAACTAAAAAGGGAAGACCCACTTGAGTGTGGATGCCACCACCCCATGGGCAGGAATCCCAGGCTGAATAAAAAGGGAAAAGGGAGAGCACCTCTCTGCAGACACAAGGAGACCAGCCATTTCATTATCCTATCCCCATCTTGCCACTTCCCAGCCATGATTGACCATATTCCTTAAACTGTGATCCAAAATAAACCCTTCTTTCCTTCCATTGCTTTTATCAAGTGTATGACAATAAGAAAAAAAACCAATAGAGTTCCCATTAGAGAGGGATGGCTGACCTCATCAGACTTCTTTTAACTTCCTTGGTGGAAATACGTATTTTCCCTGAAATGATGTATCCAAATGAACTTGATAAATACCAAGTATCTTTCTGTTTAAAATAATAACCTTGGGGGCTGGAGAGATGGATCACGGTTAAGAACACAGACTGTTCTTGCAGAAGACCTGGGTTCGAATCCCAGCACCTGCGTGGCAGCTAACAACTGTCTGTAACTCCAGTTCTAAGGGATCCGACAGCCTCTTCTGTCTTCCGAGGGCATTGCCTGACATGGGTGCACTTACCTACATGCAGGCAATACACACATACACAGAAAATAAAAATAATAAATAAAATATTAAAAATTAACCCTTTTCCTCTAAATAAAAATAAACATTTAAGTGAATTTGGAATGTAAATACTAGCATAGAAATATCTCCAAAAGATACAATGAGAAAAGCTGGCCTTAAAACAATATATGGGAAGCCAGGCATGGTGGCTCATGCCTTTAATCCCATCATCACAAAGAAATTAACACAAAAAAATCAATAGCCTTCCTATATATCAATGAAAAACATACTGAGGGAGAAATCAGGGAACAATCCCATTCACAATAGCCTAAAAAAAAAAAAAAAAAAAAAAAAAAAAAAAAAAACAATACATGGGATGGTTCCAGTCAAAAAAATTTAAAGCCCAAACCAAAGTTTTTTGATAGGAATATCTGTATTTACTTCATCTAAATGTTAGTAAATACAGGAAAATTTAAGGTGGGACATAGAAAATTACCCTGAACATTTCCCCATAGAAATAACACCTGCTAGCATTCTGGTAGATTTTCCAGACTCTCCTTTCTTTAATCCTGTTTTCTACTTCTCTTCCTTCTCTCCTTCCAGTTTGACATGCAGGTGCATACACACCCACACACTTTAAATCCCTTTAATTACTAGAGACATTGAAAAATTCTATGTTTATTAACCATTGGTTGATCTAAAATGTTAACATTTGTATTCATTGCCCAAATAACAAAAATTATTTCACTTAAGTATCTAATTCTCTCTTATCTCTCCACCCTCCCCCGACACAAGAGGAAATTCACATAGTTACCGCCAGAGGGCCCTAGCATACAAATTATATCCAACTGTACCTCCTTTGAAGTCTGAAGGAAAATTGGAATTTCATTTGGGAAGAGAGATAGTGGCAATTTAGGCAAAGAAACCTGTGTGGAGCTGTGTGAAGTTATCTCAACAGGATCGTAAGCTCAGGGGCCGCAGAGGTCGCTGGGGAGCAAGACCTGCAGGAGAGGACCAATCAGCGTAGAGGGAGGTAAGCCTTGTGTGCAGATATTATCAATGACCTGTCCCCTATTCATTTTCTATATGAATTAGGCAGAATAACAGATTATCAACAACAGCTAATAAAATGAGACAGTTACAGCAATATACTGTAGGTAACTGGCCAGCATCCCTGCTTTTCTGCTGTGAAGCCAGCGGTTAAAGGTCACCTGAACACAGGCAGCATGAGGCCACCTCGGTTGATCTGATAACTCAGACTGCTCTTTCTCCTTGTCTTCATTATAGAAAAAACAAACAGCCACAAAACCCTTAACTAAGTATCTTTCCTAGCGTACTTGCATTGAAGGGTAGCTGACAAGAAAGATGGTTTAATGGTTAAGAACACTGACTATCCTCACAGAGGACCCAGGTTTGATTCCTAGCACCTGAACTTCATTGATTTTTTTTTTCTGGTTCCTTACAATTTAATTTCTCTTTCTTGGTTTTATTTCATTCAGTTGTTTGTTGCCTTTTAAAAGAAACTAGGTCTTCCACTCACTACAAATTTATTTCCAGGTTTTCTGTCTCCTGATGAACCACCATCCTCCAAACTTTAGCTTCCATTCTGTCTATGGAATCTCCAAACCACTCTTTCACCCTTGTCTTCACTGTAACCCTCATAAAACTTATTATAAACCTCAATTTAATAAGGTTTTTCTTGCTGGGCGTGGTGGTGGACGACTTTAATCCCAGCACTTGGGAGACAGAGGCAGGCAGATCTCTGTGAATTCGAGGCCAGCCTGGTCTACATAGTGAGTTCCAGATCAGCTGGAGCTATAGGGAGACCCTGTCTCAAAAAGACTAAAGAATGTATGAATAAATAATAAATAAATGGCACTACTATCCTCAGGCCTCTTGGGGTAAGTCTATAGCGCAGCTCTCCGCGCCGGGACTCCCTAAGCCTCATCCACCCTTCCATCCCTCCCCCCCACCCAGACACCTGGGGAACCAATACTGTTTCCTGATCCTACTCACCAGAGCAACTCAGTCCCTTTCTTGGGCTCCAGGAGCACGGCTTCTGGTCCTGGCCCCGCCCTCACCTCTCTCTGCTTCCCTGGGCCTGCACCACCGGCTAACTCTCCTAGCCTGCACTACTATCCTCCGGCCTCTTGGGGTAAGTCTATAGCGCAGCTCTCGGCACCTGGACTCCCTAAGCCTCATTCACCCTTCAATCCCTCCCGCTGTTCTATACTCCTAGTTTGGGCCCTGCGCCATTCCTAGTCTTGGGGCCCCAGACACCTGGGGAACCAATACTGCTTCCTGATCCTTTTCACCCAGAACAACTTAGTGCCCTTCTTGGGCCCCAGGAGCACCGCTTCTGGACCTGGCCCCGCCCTCACCTCTCT
>NW_008335006.1:446387-465680 GCF_000622305.1 Nannospalax galili | reverse complement strand
CAGTGATAGTCATGTATATAGAGATTAGAAATGCATGTGAAAACGTCTCAATGTCAATTGCTTTGGAATGAATTCTTCTGTATGAAAAAAAAAAGTTGTGCTGTAAAGTGTTCCTTGAGAAATGTTTATAATTCTATGAGAATGTAAATAGTTTCACAGTAATTGTTTTCCAGTTAGAATATTCTAACTTAATTGCAGTGCATTCTCTTTAATTTCTTGTTCATTAATTTTTAACTAACTTCATAAAAGAATAAGAATTAAAAAAATGTGATTTATAAAAAAAAATAATAATAAATAAATGGATTTTCTCTCCATCTGTATGACTGCCCAAGACACTACTTGAGACCAAATTAAGACTGTTCCCACACCATGCCACTTGAGAACGTCTCAGAAACCAAAAGTTCCCTGAGACAAATGCCTTGCTCTAGCCCCACTGCCTACAGTTTCTCAGCTTTGGGCCTGATAAACTGCCACAACTGCAGTAAGCTAAACTCACTTCTCTTGCCAGGATGTCTCTCTGCTGTCCAGTGCACCCTGGTTATCAGCTAACCATTCAGCTAGCCATCCAAACGGAAAACAGCTTCTGTGTTCTGCAACTCCAGGAGGGGAACCCAAGGACAGCCCAGCCCAGCCTTCACAGCTGTGTGTGCCTTCTTTGTTTACAGTAATATAAAATTCACCTTAACCCCTCCCACTTTTACACAGCTTTCTGACCCGAAGAGAAGCTGTGTCACCTTTGCTGATCCAATCTTCTGTTCAATCTGCTGAAGGATCTTCAAAGTGACCTATGATTGATGTCTGGACCAGTCACTGATTGAGATTCCCTTATTGACATAAAGAACTATGGCTTCAAGGAGCCTTTATGTTCTATACTCCAGACTTGATCCTGGGGTAGCCTGTATTTTCTTATTTTCCCCAAAACAATGCTTTGCCCCTTTTCCCATCCTTCCCCCTGCCCTCTTTTTCTTTAGGCTCCCAGGGTCTGGAATGACAGAATGTGTGAAGAGCCTAATTAGGAAAGCTCACTGGCCCTAAATTGGCAGGCTGGCCTTGCTCAGGCCTTATCAATTGGTCCTCCCTGGACTGAGAGAAACTGTTTATGGAGCCAGCCTGTCTCCTTTAGTACCCTAAGATAACTCACCTGCCTGAGAAAATAATCTTGGGAGAGAGACCCTCAAGGACACTAGGCCGTGACACGGAGTTAACTCTTGCAGCTGTGCGCAGCAGAGTTCCTATAAAAGTGGAAACCTTCCTTGGATGCAGATACCTGTTTCTGCTGGTGACTTCTGTGCTTTGCTGTGTTCTTTGAGTAAAGGAACCTATTCCTTGCCTGTTATAGGTCTGGCTTTAACTCTTATTTCTAAACTTTAAACTTCTTTTTTCTGCTCTCCTAAATATAACAATACTCATCATTTTTCCTCTAAGATGGAGTAGTGTTCCTCTCAGTGTGGGAAGTACTTATTGGATATAAAAATGGGGGTGGGGAGTGGGTAGGGGATCGAAGAGAAGGAGTCTATAGTGACTACAGGTACCTGGCACAAGAAATCGGGCAACTGTGACATTCAGTTCGGCTAAGTTCATGAAATACAGACTGGCTGAGGATATGAACCTGCAAGAGGAAGGGCCTTAGCACAGGGTCTTTTCCCCTTCCCATTGTCTAAGGATTCCCACAGAGTTCTCAGAGGATGGAATCTACCATACTGTTATTACTTGTATGTGACAGTTTGGATCTTAAATGTCCTCCAAAGACCTACGTGTGATGGCTGACTCCTCAGCTGGTGCTATTACAAGATGGAGGAGACCCTGGAGAGGTGAGACCTTCCTGGCTGCCATGAGGTGAGTAGCTTCCCCCAAAGGCTGCCTGTGATATGTTGCCTCTATCCCAGTCTCAGGTCTAGAATGGCCTACAAGGCCATTTAAACTATGTGTGGCTCCCGACTCCAGCACCTGTGCTTCTGCTAAGCAGCTCCAGTCCCAGGGAGCTCACCACTCTCCTAGGCAGTTCTGTCTGTTCTTAAAAAGACAAGCCTTGTTATAGCCAACCATTTCTGAATGTTAGTCATACACTGTGTGGTCTTTTGCATGTGGTTTCTCTCACTAGTGTCATTTCTAGGTTATCCATGTTTTAGCATCTATTAATAGTTCAGTCCTTTGATTTATAGGTAAGTATTCCCTTATTTGAACATAACACATTTTTACTTATTTATCTGTAGGAAACCAGGATGGAATGTTTTAGGGAGATATGGATCTGAAACTTTAAGACCAAGCTACAATCTCTGCTGAACACAGCAGCCCTCAGATGCCTGTCTTGCTGAACACAGAAGGACTAGCAGGAGAAAAGTGGCCAGGTCAAAAGTTTAAGCTCCTTGCTCTGAGGAAAAGCATCTTGGTAAACAGCCCTTAGCCCGCCTCCTTGTCCTGATGGGGCGTTGAAAAGAGCAGCCTTCAAATCCCTGTCTCACAAAACAGTGCAGGACTAGTAAGAGAAAAGTGGATGGGTCAAAAGTCTAAGCTCCTTACTATGAGGAAAAGTATCTCAGTCAACAGCGCTTAGCCCACCTCCTTGTCCAGATCAAATAACTCTCAGGTATCACTAGCTAAAAGAACAGGCCAGATTAAAGATTTACGTAGGAAACCAGGATGGAATGTTTTAGGGAGATATGGATCTGAAACTTTAAGACCAAGCTACAATCTCTGCTGAACACAGCAGCCCTCAGATGCCTGTCTTGCTGAACACAGAAGGACTAGCAGGAGAAAAGTGGCCAGGTCAAAAGTTTAAGCTCCTTGCTCTGAGGAAAAGCATCTTGGTAAACAGCCCTTAGCCCGCCTCCTTGTCCTGACAAGTAACTCTCAGCTATCACTAGCTAAAAGAATAAGGCCAGGTTAAAGGTTTACTCCTGGGCTAAAAGCTAAAAGTTTACTATGCTTTTAGCTCTAAGAAAGAAAATATTGTGGCCAATAAATTACCAGATAGGCACTGGTAACCCTGAGTAAAAGTTCAAGCATCCTGCTTTATAAACAGCCCCTAGGCTGGCACCAGCTAAAAGCTGTATGTCCTGTTTCTTGTCTAATTGTGTCCTAAATCTTTGTATGTAACTACAAAATGCCACGTGACTGCCAGTTCTTTGTAATGTATAAAAACTTTCTGAATTTTTTAATAAATGGCTTATTACCAGACCTGCAAGCCCCAGGGTCTTCGCCTTGCGCCTCTGATCCATGGTCTCAGAACAGGGAGGTCCCCCATAGGGTGGCCACCACATTTATTAATTGATAAATACTTGGGTTATTTCAACTTTGATGCTACTATGACTAGAATGAACATTCAGGTACGAATCTTTGTACAGAAATATGTTTTTGCTTCATTTGTGGAACTATCTAGAATCCTTGGGTTGCATGGTAAACATATTGCTTTAAAATATTCATTTTGGGCTAGAAAGATGGTTCATCAGTTAAGGGCACTAACTGCTCTTGCAGAAGACCTGCACACACATGGCGGTTAACAACCATCCATAACTTCTGCTTTGGCTGGGGAAAGTGAGCAAGAAGCAAGAGCCTTCTTTGTGGTTCCCATTGGAAGGTGCAGGTCAGGCAAGATAAGCAGGTTTAGGACTGGTTGATTTGAATAATTTCAGTCAAATCAAAGGGTACAAGGGCTGTCTTTTGTTATCTAGGACCCAGCACTGACATGAGTAGGTCTGTAGCAGGAGGCCTCCAAAGATGGCATGGACCCAGAACCCTGGGATTCAGCGAGAATTCACTTCACTTCTTGGTCCGCAAATAGCCCACCAAAAGGAGCCCACGCCTCCATACCCTGCCCAGTGACTGCTCACAGACCGCGTGGCACGGACCAATCAGAAAACGATACGCTGACTAAAGGGACTTGGGGGCAGAGAAAAGGGAGATATAAGGCCTGCCTCCTCCTGCATTAAATGAGCCTGCAGCACCTCGCCTAGTGCTTGCTTCTACCTGACTACCAGGGTCTGTGTGTGTCATGACTCAGCGCCTCTTGCCCTCCCGCAATTGGCAGGGGACCCGATCCAGGTCAGGGTCTTCACAGCTGGCCTGAGGAGAACCCGCAACATAGGTCAAGAGGATGGTGGTTCCATATAATTACTGAATCACACAAAGTAATTAATAGGATCACCACCAATACCTAGCTACATAATCATAATACAATAACTGCTAATTTAGCCAGAATTTTACTTTGATTTGGTTGTTGAGACAGGGTCTCATGTATCCCAGGTTTGTCTGGAACTTATTTTATAGGTGAGGATGACCTTGAACATCTTATCCTTCTACCTCCACCTCCCAAGTGCTGGAATTACAGGTGTGCACTGCCATGTCATGTCCAGTTTTTATGCAGTGCTAGGGATGAAACCCAGGGCCTTGTACATACTAGACAAGCATTCTACCAACTGAGCTGCATCCTCAGCCCCAGAATTGTTTGTCCTGGGGGAAAGAAAGTAAGTGGGAGTGGAAACACAGCATACTAAGTTATCATCTCTTTAATGGGAAGCTAATAGTTTCAAATATATAAATCATGAAATAATAGCATAAGCACATGACTGAGAAATATAAATATATATGCCAGATATTTTTTAAAAATCCAAATTGGGTCCAAATAGTTGCTTTGGGAGAACATGAGACATATTTTCAATAAGACTTTTTTTTAAAAAATTTATTTTTATTTTATATATATGAGTGTTTTACATGAATGTTAAGTATACCCGTGCATACAATGGCTGTAGAGGCTAGAAAGGGGCATCAGATCCCCTGGAACTGGATTATGGATGCGTGTTAGCTGCAATATGGGTGCTGGGAACCAAACCCAGATCTTCTACAAGAGCAGCTAGTGCTCTTAGCCATTGAGCCATCTCTCTAGCCCTCTTCATTAAGACTTTCGATCGAGGGGCTGAAGAGATTGGCTCAGTAGTTAAGAGCATTTGCTGATATTCCAGAGGACCTGGGTTTGGTTCCCAGCACCCACATGGCAGCTCACAACTGTCTGTATGCAGGTAGTGCACATACATACTCAGGTACACACACATACACATAAACTAAATAATTTTTTAAAGATTTTCAATCCTATTCTGAGCACCTACTATCTGCCAAGCATATAGCTTCCTGTTCCTAAGAGTCCCACTTTCAGAGCTAGCTCTCTATGCACACTGATCTTTCTGTTGCCTCCTACAGGACCCTGCTCCATCCATTACTATTTTTTTTTCTTTTCCACCATCAGTCAATCTCTCCCTCTCTGCTAGCATCTTTCTTGTGGCTAATAACCATGTCCAAGAACTCCCAACTTGGCAAACTGACCAGCCAACTTTGGCTTCATTCCCTGGATTCTGATCTCATTCCTTGGCACAGAATATTGTTGGAATGCTATCTACTACTAATGAGCCCTCTTTGGGCTTGGCTCCAGGACCTCCCGCATATGGTACTTGTTGGACACTTTGTATACCACAGCTTGGGCAAACACAGCCAGCCCTACTGCAGAGATGGATGTTTAGGGGTTAGAAGTATAATAACTTGAATCTAGAGAGAATAGTCAAAGGTGACACCAAAGGGTGGCAGGACCATTATGGACACCGGGAAGCAAAAAAATTAGATACCTTTGGCTTTAGACAACTGAAGCTTATAGCACAGAGTAGTAAGGCAAAGTGGGAAGATTAGTCATGATCTAGAAACATTTCAATACAATGGGAAAGGCTTTACAGTTAATATATACTAGACCAATAGTCTGGCTTTGTCATTAACTAAAGGACTGTTGGAAAGTTACTTGACTTCACATTTCTGAGCATCAGTTTTGTCATCTGAAAAATGGGGGGCGGTTACATCCTGAATAGAAAGCAAGCATGACAAATCTGAGGAATCTGCAGAGAAAGTCCACTTAAATGAGAAAGAACAATGTGCCTCTATCATGAAGACTAGGTTAGTGATGGCAAGAGTACAGACAAGCTGGACGAGGAGGCTCACACCTGTAATCCCAGGAGATACTGAAGCATAGGATTGCCACAAGTCTGCAGCCAGCCTGAGCAACACAGGGAGTGCCAGGCCAGTCTGAGACACAGAATGAGACGGCCTCAAAAAACAAAGACAAACAAATGAGAAAGCACAGATCAGTATCCTGGTGGCAAGAGTGCAGAAGATGAAGAAGGACAGACTCCAGGGGAACTTGCAGGAGCAGCAACTAATTGTCAAGTGAAACAGGACAGTTCAGGAAATGCTGGGGAGACAGAACTAATGGGTTGAGGTAATTTGTTCGATTGGGAGACTGTAGCAGATCACACGCCTCGCTTTATGCGTTCAGATCTTCTTCCCATCTTCATACTATGTCTTCATGTCAAAGAGCTTCTATGAGAGCCTGGGGTGCTTGAGGTTTGCACGTCCCTGGGGAATGACTGCTGTACAACAGTACAAAGGTTCTTGTTTCTTGTCCTTGCTCTGGATCATCTCTGCGGGTCTTTATTTGATTCTGAGTCCTTGCTGCTTGGCTTCTTGTTCTGTCCTGCTCCCTCATTTCTTCCTAGTAACACCCCCTACTATTTTATAGGGATTTTCATCTCGGGGATGACTTCTGGGACTCCCTGCTAAGGCAGTGAAGTAGTCATTAGTGCTGCCTCTTCATTTCCTTCTGAGTGCATGATAGCATGTTCATTCTGGAATCCTGTAGCTGCGGACAAAGTGGAGGGGAGACAGGGAGTCAGCAGGGCTAGCAGAAGAATCTGTCACAGGGAAGATGAAACTCTTCAGAACTCTGCTCGCCCTCTTGTGGTGATCAATCATGTTACAGATTGTAGCATCTCTGTCCTCCTGGATCCTAGAATTCGGCAGATCTAACAGAGCCACCAGCTCTAACTCAATAGTCAAGAGTGAGAATAAGCACCTTTTGTGTTAAGCCCCTCCCCTATCTTACCAAGGCTTTTTACTGTAGCATGCCTTAACATATCCTGACAGATGTAGATGGTGAGAGAGAAGACTTGGAGATGACTCAGATTTCTGGTTTGGGCTATTGGATAGATGATATTAATATTCTTTAGGGTTAGGGAAAGTAAAAGGATAGGAGAGCTGGGTTTTGTTTTCCAGATCTAGAATTAAATGCAGTTTTAGATATTTTATGCTTGGGATGTTGTGGAGGAGCAAACCAAGATGTTTAAAAGACAGTTGGTGGGTGGCTCTGAATCTCTGAGGAGTGATCACGACTGGAAATAACATTTGAGACAGTTAAATTAGGAAAATAGAGACAAAAATCAAGACCAAGGGGAAAACAGAATGCAGATGTGTTAATGTTAGCCACAAATGAAATTTAAACTGGGAGCTGAGATTCTTAGTCATAAAAATAAGGTGCATCATTATATATTATTATATGGTTCTCATTTTGGAAAAAAATAAATGTATTTATTTCTCGAAGAAACAAGAAGTCCCAATGTCCACCCTTCATTTCTACCAGAATAACTTCTGAATGCTATTGTTTTGATCAAAAAGTTTTGGGAAAGTATAGGTAATCTTCCCTGTGTATCACGTCTTTGGAGTAGGTTAATGATATCAATTAGCAGAAAATGCTACATATTTTCCCCAAGAAGAGTTTGCAGAGCAAACATTCATCTACCAAGAAAGTCGTAAAGTAGAAACCAATCCTGAAAACTTTACTTCTTCATCAACATTCTTGGCTGGGCAGAGACCACTGGACATCAAGCTGGAGTGTCTAGTCCAGACAGGACATTTCTCTGGGAAGCAACTTTAGAACATGCCCAGAATTTACTGCTATTGTCCCGTGAGGCTCTGTGGCTTCTGGCCCATCTTGATCTCCATGGGTTTGGACAGAGCTGCTCTGTACTTGCTGGCATTCTCACTGCATGGTGACCGCTGCTTCCTTTGTAACTGTGCAACTTTCGCAACCATGTGACAGTGTCTTCAATAGAGCAGAAAGGAATAATTGACCACAGAGGGGCCTGGAAGTGATGTTCATCAGTAAGAGTGAACAGTAACACTGCAAGATGACAAAAGTACTTAGCTATTGTGATATGGAAGGTTTTACTTCACAGAACAGCAAATCAACTCAGTTCACTGCACAGATAGGGCATTTGCCTAAACACTGATTCATTAGTTGGGACCTAGTAAGTTTATGGGAGAAAAAGAAACATAATTCAGCTATGTATGTGAAATATCAGCATTGAACAAAGGTGATCACAATGAAGAAAATGAAGGGGCTAGAGAGATGGCTCAGCAGTTAAGAGCACTTGCTGTTCTTACAGAGGACCTAGGGTTAGTTCCTGGCATCTACAATGTACAGCTCACAACTCCAGTTCCAGTGGTTCTGATGCCCTCTTTTGGTCTGTGCAGGCACTTGCATGCACACTGTGTACACACACATACACATAATAAAAGTAAATATAAGTTTTTTTAAAAAATGAGAAGAAAAAAGTTAAATTCAAAATACTATTTTCATTTTATAGTGCTTCCTACTTGCTAAGCGCTGGGTTTTGGGGGAGGAGGAGTGGTTAGTTTTATGTGTGTGTGTGTGTGTGTGTGTGTGTGTGTGTGTGTGTGTTGCTCTGGATCAAACTCAGGACCCTGCACATACTAAGAAAGCATGCTACAATTGAGCTACACCTCTACCCTCCACATTACTTTAAGTACATTTAAATACATCACAAGTTAATTCTTACATTAACTTGCTTGATAACATTATCTTAATTTTATAGATGAGGAAAATGAGAAATAGAGGGTTTCTAAGGTTTTTTTTTTTTTTAAAGACATGGACCAAAGGACTGGAGAGATGCTCAGTGGTTAAAAACACTGGCTATTCTTACAGAAGACCTAGGTTTGAATCCCAGCACCTATACGGCAGCTAACAACTGTCCATACTCCAGTTCCAGGGGATCCAAATCTCTTCTGTCCTCTGAGGGCATTGCATGACACGGTGCACTTACATACATGCAGGTAACACACTCATACACATAAAATAAAAATAATAAATAAAAAATTGTTTTAAAAGGCCATGCCATGGGGCTAGAGAGATGGCTCAGCAGTTAAGAGCACTGACTGCTCTTGTAGAGGACCCGGGTTTGATTCCCAGAACCCACATGGTGGCTATGAACTGTCCTTAACTCCAGTTCCAGGGGAATCTGAAGCCCTCTTCTGACTTCCATGGCATTGCACAACACGGATGCACTCACATACATTCAGGTAATAATACACTCATACACATAAAATAAAAATAATAAAATATTTTTTTTAAAAAGCCATTGACCAAGATAATATATCATGCAAGGGAAGGGGGAAGAAAGAGAGGAGAAAGGGAGTAGAGGACAGGCGGACAGAAGACAGAAGCAGGGAAGTGAGAGAAAGAAGAGAAGGGTGAAGAAAACAGAATTCCTGCACAAAAATATATAGAACCCAGAGAACAGAATAGAGGGATGGGCAGGGCTGGGGAGATAGTTCCATTGGTGAAGTGCTTGCCCTGCAAGCATGAAGGCCTAAATTCAATCTCCATAATCTATGTTTTAAAAAAATCTAGTGTGGTAGTTCACGCTTGTAATGCCAGCACTAAGGAGGCAGAGACAGGGTTCACTGGGGTTCACTGGCCAGCCAGCATAGCCTACTTGACAAGTTCCAGGTCAACCAGAGGCCCCGACGCAAGAAAAAAATGGTGGATAGTGCCTAAGAAATAATACCCAAGCTTGAACTCTGGCCTTTACACACATGTGCACATATATGCATATGACTTGCTATCCCCCAGGTGATTAGTTCCTCCAAGGAGCAGGGCCTACTGCGGAGGAAGGACTACTGGGGGGCTGCTGGGAGCCATCTTGGGACAGAAGCCGCAAACTGAACCTGGTGGTGGGTGTGGAGAGAGAGAGATGACCCCAGCGCCTCAGCCACATGGACTCAAGAGGGGGCAATTTACCAACCTGGGATGAGACTGAGGGCCCAAGATGCATGAGCAAAAGTTAATGGAGACTATGGGCGGGGCTGTGGGAGCATGCGATGTGGCGGGCTCTGAGCTGAGGTGCAAGAGTGCTTGTCTCTGTGTAAGTTCCCCGATTTACCCCCTCCCTACCCGAGAGCATAAACCATAATAAACTCACATAAAAATATATTACATGGTTTGTCTGAGCGCGCAAGAGACCCCTGAGAGAACTCTAGCAACACTTACGCGCATGCATGTGCACACACACACACACACACACACACACACACACACACGATACGAAAACAGAACAAGTAGTTAATAAAAATATGAAATCTCAGTACACATAAAAAACATGCAAAATACAGTGATGAGATAGCATTCCCACTGTGTCCAACTGTCAGACACTTAAGTCAATACCAAGTACTGGTACAAACACAAATTAACTGGGTGTGGCAGCATCCATTGGCACAGTGACTCTGAAAAACAGTTTACCCTCATCTAGTAAGGGAGTATCTCTCACCTTATGTCAGGAATCACATTCCTTATAACCTATAAAATATGAGCTTTGAGCACAAGGACACACAAATGAGAATGGCCACTGAGCATTCTTCATGATGGCTAGCTTTGAGAAACCATCTCAATTTCTACCAATCTGTTTTTATAGGATTGTCCTCTGAGTCATACAGAAACCATCTTCCTGAGCTCTGCTGTGTCTGCTTACTAAAGATCATCACAGTTGGGACTGTTGACTGTTCACCCCTCAATACCCCAAACTGACCACCACCCACATAGAAGAAGGGGTGGGGGAGTCACAAGACCCACACCTGAGTATCCAGCCGCACCTTGCAAACAGGAGTGGGCAATTCAGTCCTAATTGCACTTGGCCTAAGGGAAGGGCCAGAACATATAGGCTCAGGAAGACTTGGGATGGGGTTCCATTTCTATAGCTGCGGGGAAGCCATCATTCATGCTTTGGTGAAGACTTTCTGGTGTGGCCTTAGTTAGTAGGAGAGCAGCCATACTCCAGTAAGTAACCCCTTACCCACTGCTCTGTAAGTAAGCCCAATATTTCTAGAGTATAGTTTGGTGGAATCATCCCTCAGTTTGTTGTTGGGACCAAGGGAGGAGAGGGTAAATGTTATTTACATCTCCCCCAGGAAGGAGTTTTGGCAACACAATAGAAGACAAATTGCAATAGATTCATATGCCAGGACAATTTATAGCAATGAAAATTAATGATATCCTCCTGCCAAACTCTGTGTGTGTGTGTGTGTGTGTGTGTGTGTGTGCGCGCGCGCGCGCGCACACACGCATGCTCTCATGTCACTTTTCCTCCAGGGGTCTCCAGGTTTACCAGACAAATAATATATGGAATTACTATAAACGAGACATATATAATTAATTGTGTTTCTGTTTATGAAGTTACAGGCATTTCCACAGCTGTTCTCTGACTATCATCACTCTCTTCACCTTTTTTTAAATGGGAGAGCATCTACACTTTTCAATCACTTTTCAATATTTCTATATACACTGTCTTCGTTTTCTTCTCCAAAGGACTAATCATACTTAACCATGGGGTAAGTGGTTTGCTTATTTTATTCTGTGACAGTCCTATTTCTAAATCAGTAGGTGGGGGACCTCTCACTGTGACCTCCATTTAGTATTATAAAAACAGTGAGTTTTGAAAGATGGTTAGAATTTTCCTAGGAGACCATGGCAGCTAAGGGCACTCCAGCTTAGCAATGAAATTATCTAAGAGCACAGAGATGTAAAACAGATAGGCTTGGTGCAAAGAAATAAATGGCTGATAAATCTCTGGGTGTGACTGTAGCAGTGTTAAGGCCATGTCCTATCACTGGGAGTCAGGCTGGGAGGTGTGGGCTGTGTCTCTGGGCATATCAGTCAGTCACTTTGACTCCCTCTCTGCCCAGGCACTCTCTCCCTTCTGACCTGACTCTCCTAAGGTCTTTTTGTTATTACTGTAACAATAGTTTAGTTGGCATATTAATCATGAAAACACAGTGCTCAAAGAACTCCAGTCCAGAAGAGAGTGCTGAGAAGGTGCACTCTGCCTTTTGCTCCCCTCACCGCAGACCCTCTGAAAAGTAGACAGAGTTGTAACGAGGCTAGAGATGGAGAAAGGCTAAGGTCTGTTTACACAGGCCTTTGTACAACAGGAGAGCTTGTACCTAACATGGTATGTGATGAGGAGGCAGTAAAAGGTGTTACGTAGAAGTTTACCTTTTGAGAAAAAAAAAAATACCTCATTTGAAAGGAAACACAGAGCTCCCTACATAAACATATACATGAAAAGATAGGTACACTGTATTTACAGACATCAGAGAGATTTTCAATACATTTATGTTTGTTTTTAAAAAGCCATGGACATGCTGGGCATAGTGAGTGGCCCATGCCTTTAATCCCAGCACTTGGGAGGCAGAGGCAGGCAGATCTCTGTGAGTTCAATGCCAGCCTGGTCTACTTAGTAAGTTCCAGGCCAGCTGGGGCTACAGGGAGACCCTGTCTCAAAAAGACCAAAATAAATAAACAAACAAACAAATAAGCAAGCCATGGACCAAGAGACTATATCATGCAAGGGAAGGGGGAACAAAGAGAGGAGAAGGGGGTGTAGAGGACAGGTGGACAGAAGACAGAGAGGAGAAGAGGGGAGGGGAGGAAAGAAGAGAAGGGGAAGAAAACAGAATTCCTGCACAACAATATATATAACCTATAGAACCCAGAGAACAGAATAGAAAAATGGACAGGGCTGGGGAGACAGTTCCATTGGTGAAGTGTTTGCCCTGCACAAAAAATTTGCATAGTTGACGTCTATGGACTGAGTGTATATATATACACACACACATATACATATATTACTATGAATATTACAATCTGGTAGGTAATATAGCCAGATGTGGTGATGCACACCTTTAATCTCAGCACTCTGGAGATAGAGGCAGGTAGATCTCTGTGCAATCAAGTCCAGCCTGGACTACATAGTGAGTTCTAGGCTAGCTGGGGGTATGGGGAGATCATGCCTCAAAAACAAACAAAACAAAATTAAGAGACTATTAATACAGATTTGGGCTAACAAGTTTCACAATCTTAACAAAATATCCAGTGTTCCCTGGAAACCTGGGAGCATGGTAGTAGTGTTGGGGCGGGGTGGGTATGGCATGAGTGGCTAGACTGTAGGAGGGTTACAGGTTGGAGAACAGGCTAGATATCCTGTAGTAGATCCAGGGGGAAATGAAGTGTGAAATCACTATACTATTTTTAGCCTGGCCTTGAATTAGTATTTAGCCAAGAATGACCTTGAACTCCTGATTGTTCCACCTCTAACTCCCTAATGCTAGAAGTATAGGCATGTGCCTCCACACCCAGTTTTATGCGGTGCTAGAGATCAAATCCAAGGCTTTGCACATGCTAGGCAAGAACTCTCCCACCTTAGCTATATCCCCAGCCCCTCTACGCACTTTTATTGTTAGGGTTTTGCTCCTGCCACCACCCTGATTCCTCCATTCTTCAACACAATGTTCATCCTTTCAAGGCTGAATTCAAACCCCAATTTCTCCACAAAACCTCCCTGTTCCTGGCCACCTTTCTGGAGCTAGCTCCTGAGAGTTTTCAAACTACTCTCTTTATTCAGGAGTGGCATGTCTAATGTCCTTGTCTATTCCTTGTTATTTGTTTGTTTGTTTTTGTTTTTGGTCTTTTTTAGGACAGGGTCTCCCTGTAGCCCCAGCTGGCCTAGAACTCACTATGTAGACCAGACTGGCCTTGAACTCACAGAGATCTGCCTGCCTCTGCCTCGTGAGGGCTGGGATTAACAGCATCTGCCACCATACCAGGCTATTCCTTGTTATTTGTGTCTTTTAACCAAACTGTTGTAACTTTGAGGTTAAGAGGCATTACGTAGCTGGTTTTTAAAAGTCTTATGGCTCAAGCATAAAATTTTGCATGCCATACATAGATTCTCAATAAGTGATCATTGAATAAAACATTCAAAAGTCTGGAGGAAATGGCTCAGTGGGTAAAAGCCCTTGCTTGTACAATCATATGAAGGCCTGATTTCAAATCCCCAGCACTTGCATAAGGAAAAACTGGGTGTGATCTTGTACCCACCTGTAACCCCAGTGCTGTTAAGGGTAGAGCCTAGAGAATCACTGGGGCTTCCTGGCTGTTAGCCTCGCTCTAAATTCAGTAAGAGGCCCTGCCTCAGGAGAATAAGGAGAAGAACAATAAAGCAGAACACTGGACATTCTCCCCTGTCCTCTGCCCCTGCACATATGTATGTACATACACCACACACACACATGAACATTAAACAAGCAAATAAAATATTTTAAAATTTTATTGTGAGGAAGCTTTTTAAAGCTATAATTTCTGGGTGTGATGGGGTATACTTGTAGTGTCAGCTAGTCTTGGGACTGAGGCAGGAGGATGACTCCAGCTCAGGAATTTGGGGCCAACCTGGGCAATACAGTGAGACCTTGTCTCAAAAAACCTATAATTTCCATTTCCTCTCTAACAATATCACTCATCATACATCTCTGACTTTTCCCAAATTTTGTAATACTTTAAAATTTTTAAATACTAGTAATAAATACATATAAAAATTCTTATTTTCTAAACAGTATTGTATAATGGGGTTTTTTTTCCGTCTTTTTGAGACAGGGTCTCCCTGTAGCCCCAGCAGTCCTGGAACTCACTATATAGACCAGGGTGGCCTCAAACTCACAAAAATCTGCCTGCCTCTGTCTCCCAAATGCTAGGATTAAAGGCGTGTGCTACCATGCCCGGCTGTTTGATATTTTATACATTAGCATGTACTTCATAGAATGTTAATCTTATCTGCTGGCAAGAATCACCTACAGAATTTTTTAAAAATACAGTTCCCAGAGCCACTTCAGAGTTGTTTGCTTAAGTGGTCTGAGGTAGAGCCTGGATACTTATTCTTAATGTCTCAGGTGATGTTAGCAGCCAGGGTTGAAGATTTACTGAGCTAGTTAACTAACTTGTGCCCCAAGAGAATGCCCTTTGAAGTCCCTTAGCATTTAGATCAAAGATTTCCCAGAGATTCACTTGAGATGAGCCTAGATTGACCATGGCTGCCTGTCTAGGTCCTCTGTACACAATTCTAGTCATGCTTAATGTCTCTATGTGCCACATTGGAAGCTTTGTCCTGACTTCACTTTTATCACTTTTTAAAGACTTTCCTTGTAAGTTGAACAAATTATGAGTTTTATCATTTTGCTTTTACATGTCACTATAAATATTTCTTAATTCTTTCAAATTTATTGTTTACTTTAGAACAATAGCCTGTATGAAAACACAAGCAGAATGCATATGTAAGCACACATATGGATGTGTGCCCTCATGTATACAAAATTGACAGCCAACAAGAAGAAGCAAATACAAACACCAAGAAACATATGAACATGTTTCTAATCTCATCGTGATAGGAAAATGCACACTCAAACCACAGTGAAAGTATAGAAGTCTAACAAAGGGAGAGGATGTGAACAATGAGGATGTTCAAACGTGGCTGGCTGGGGAAGAGCCAAGATTACAACAGAAATTTGATACCAGAAACTCACATGGTAGAAGGAGCCAACCAACTCTGGTGAGTTGTTCTCTGACCTCTGCACATGCTCCGTGGCATGTGAGAGCACATACATATATAAACACATATATGCAAGTATACATAAATGCAAAAAAAGTCTGTGCTCTTGCAGAGGACTCGGGTTTGATTCCCATCACCCACATGGCAGCTATGAACTGTCCTTAACTCCATTTCCAGGGAAATCCGAAGCCCTCTTCTGACCTCCATAGCATGGCACAACACGGTGCACTTACATACATGTGGGCAGTGCACTCATACACATAAAATAAAAAAATAAAAAAGTCTGATTTAAGAACAAGTTAGCAGCCAGGTGTGGTGGTGCACGCCTTTAGTTCCAGCAAAGGAGGCAAAGGCAGGCAGATCTCTGTGAATTCCAGGCCAGCTTGGTCTACATAGTGAGTTCCAGGACAGCTGGGGGCTACAAGGAGACCCCGTCTCAAAAAGACCAAGAGAAAAAAAAGAATAAGTTAGCATAGCCACTTTTGGAGAACAAGTTGGCAGAACCTAAAGACCCTGTCTCAAAAATAACAAAGGCAGAAGGCTACATAACAAGAAACAGTGCCAAACAGGAGAAACCTTCCTTTGAGTTGTTGGCCAGGGTAGTCCAAGAGACTCCCAAAATAATGCAGGCTATTGCCACAGCCCTTGATTGCCTCCCAGAACTTGAAGGTAAGTAAGATCCTATTGCTGAAGACAGGACATACTTTGGACACAGGATTTGGCGCAATGGAACTGGAACTGATCTGGAAGCCACCTCCCTTGAAGACTGGCTCTCATAGCTTTGGAGAGCAGTACACAAACTACTAAGGGAGAACATCAATTGATGGTTCAACCCCATCAATGGGGTTCATCGATGGTTCAGCTTCAAGGTCTAATAACCATATCAATGACTGGCACAGAAAACGACATGGATGCAGTAGTGACACTTTTATCTTGGGGGTAATCAATAAACATAGCCAAGAACACATGGCTGAAGAGGTCTTAGATCTTAGAGAAAACCCCAAAGCTGTCACATTCCTATACAAATTTAATTTCTTACTACGTGAAAAATATGATATGGATCCTTATATTTGTGGACAAGTATCCCAGTCACCTTTCATCAAAGAAGCTTCTTTGCACTAGAGACTATTACAGACTTCCACAACTGGTCACACACATTGTCTGTGAATTTCCCAAGCTTAAGTGGCACACCTACACTGCAACCTCTACACCTAAGGCTCACAGAACATAGAACAAGGGGTAAAGAGGACACTCATGAATATCTCAATTCTCATTAATGAATCTCCCTCATGCAACAGAGGACCAGAAACACAAAAGGTCATAAATGGCCAAAGCATGGAGAGTTAAGAGTCTGCAGAGTGTGGGTCCTTGGACAGGACTCTTATTAACCTCTTTTTTTTTTGGGTCTTTTTGAGACAGGGTCTCACTGCAGATCCAGCTGGCCTGGAACTTACTATGTAGACCAGGCTGGCCTTGAACTCACAGAGATCTGCCTGCCTCTGCCTCCTGAGTGCTGGGATCAAAGGTGTGTGCCACCACACCCGGACAGGATTCATATTAAATACCATCCACCCAGGACTCAGGGACCATTGTGGAAGAGTGGGCAGAAAGATTGTAAGAGCCAGAGGGGAGGTGTATGACCATATGGAAATAAGAGTCCTACAGGCTCCTGGGACCTTGCTCATATGAACCTACAGCAATAGTGTCAGCATGCATAAGACTTATGCAAACTCAAGCAGACAAAAACCCAGCACAAAACAGTGGAATGGGCAACAAGCCCCAACCTTAGTCGAAAATTATTGGAAGCTGATTACTGCTGGGTGAGGAAGAGCTGCCCTTCTTAAAGGGAGAGACTCTACATAGCCTGCCTAGACCCCAGTGGATGAACTTGTACTGAGGGATGTCTGGGGACACTAACTTGACACAACAGGCCTTAACACAAATGACAGAGTGCATGAATTCCAGTGGGATAGGGGGCTATGGGAGGGTGCCAGTGGGGAAGGGGGTATAAAGAGTATTAAGACTGATTAAGATGATCTTTATGAAATGAAGGAGAATAGCAAGGAAGAGGTTAAGAACGGGTAAGGGACAAGGTCCAGATGTTTCTTGGAAACAAGAATGTTGGGCTAGGTGGAACGCCTCCTTACTCATAGAGCAGAGAAAAACATAAGTCATGGTACTGAGAGACATAGGATGTCTATTTAATGTTAAACATAACCACTGGCTGACTAGCCTTCCTGGAAATTGTTAAAATCTATAGATTGTGTAAGAAACTAATATACTCTTTGTAGCCTACTGATTTAACTTTAAAGGTAAACCTGTAGAATGTGCTTTGTTCTTTGTGAAACTAATTCTTTCACGTATTCTGGCACAAACACTAAGCCTGTGACTATAGTTTTGAGAGTATTAAAAAAGCACTGCTAAAGAATTGAACTCACTCTTCTCCATCAGAGGGTTAAGTCCTTTGCCTTCACTCATTTCGTCAGTCCACCAGCAGACCTGAGTCTCTACAATGAAATACACAAAAAAATTCAATAAAAAGTTTATTTAAAAATACATATAGGCACATAAAAATAAATAAGTGGATTAAACCAAATAGAACCTAGCCCCTGACCAACAAAAGCCACAATCTCAATATGCCATCTTTATCATATTGTTTACATTGCTGATTTTTATGTTCCTTCTGACCTTTTCAAGTAAGTAAGTTCTGGTAAGCCATGTATGTAGTAAGCAAAATGTTACAGCTCTTGCAGTTGTCAGTCAAATTTAAACTCTACCTGGGGTTAGGGAAGAAAAGACTTAAGACAATAAAAGAACCCCCCCAAAAAAATAATGAAGGCAAACAAAAAAGCTCAACAACAACAAAACAAGTAAGTGAATGCTTCTTCAGTATAACACAAGAGAAAAAATGAGAAATGAATAAAGAACCATAAGAAGTGAAATAAAAAGGGCTCGAGAGATGGTACAATGGTTAAGAGCACTTACTGCTTTTGAAGATGACTTGGGTTCAGTTCCCACATGGCAGTTTACAATCATCTGTAAATCCAGTTCCAGGGGATCCAATATCCTTTCTGGCCTCCTCAGGCACTGCATGCACATGGTGCACTTACATGCAGGTAAAACACTAATACACATAAGAAAAATGAAAACATTTTTTTAAATTTTATTTATTATTTTTATTTTATGTGTATGTGTGTATTGCCTGCATGTAGGTAAGTACACCCATGTCGTGCAGTGCCCAAGGTTAGAAGAGGCTGTTGGATCCCCTGGGACTGGAGTTACAAAACAGTTGTTAGCTGCCATGTGGGTGCTGGGATTCGAACCCAGGTCTTCTGCAAGAACAACCAGTATTTTTAACTGGTGAGCCATCTCTCCAGCCCCATGAAAACATTTTTAAAAGAAATGGAATAAAACTGATAAACAATGTAATAAGTTCTCAAGAAGATTGTTAAAAGAGGGAAAAGATGGGCAGAGAGTGCAGCTCAGTGGTAGAGCATGTACCTAGCATGTATGAGGCCCTGGAGTCAATCCCCAGCAATACAAGAAAAAAAAAATCAAACAAAAAAGCTCAGCAGGCTAGAAAAGATATTTGCAATAGTATATTTTACAAAGGGCTTATATCCAGAACTTTTAAAAAAAAAAAAAAAAAACTTGTACAAATCAATAAGAAAGCTACTTTAAAAGGGAAAAGACTTGAAAAGACACTTCACCAAAGATGATAGTCAAATACCCAGTAAGAAGGGGCCTGGAG